>NC_058131.1:18661570-18685645 GCF_016433145.1 Gracilinanus agilis | reverse complement strand
AGAAGGAGAAGGAGAAGGAGAAGGAGAAGGAGAAGGAGAAGGAGAAGAAAGAAAGAAAGAAAGAAAGAAAGAAAGAATATAAAGATTTATATGGAAATATGAAAAGATTTCCTTTATATGGAGTGAAATCTCCAGAATGTTAGAACTCAGATCTATGCACTGGTTTCAGACTGACCTCCACCTCTTAGCAGAGGTGATTGATTGTAGATTTGAAATGAGATATATGTTGTTAAAAAAAGACTAATGCATGTTTGTTTTAAGTATACTTTGTCAAAGGAGGACCTTTTTTGGTGGGAGAGAGACAATGATCTTAGTCAAGAATGGTCATCAGTAAGTGACAGCAATGTATAAAAGGAATTAATACAATATATTTATTTTAAAAATGAAAACACTTGATTTATAACAGGCAAAGGATCTGGTTTTGAGTAGCAGCTCTATCATCTGCTACCTGTTTGATGTCAGGCAAGTCACCCATCCTCACTGAGAATGAATTTCTTCATCTATAAAATGGCTCGATCAATGTGTTTATTTGAATAAATTATTTGAATTTGAATTGAATTTTGATTTGAAATTGAATTTGAATAAATTATTCACTTTCTATTATCTACACACCCACATATTTATTTATAGATATAGTTATCTCAATAGTAGAGGTAATGATATGATTAGAATAGTAACCATGTGGCACAGCGGCTAGAACAAAGAAATTATTGTCAGGAAGACTTGATTCAAATCCTGCCTCAACATATATTGGTTTCCAAAGAAGGAACTGTGGGAGCCTGATTGAATGCAGATCAGACCATGCCATTTTCCATTTTATTTCCTTCATGAATCTTTTATTGCATATATGTTGTATCTTCTTTCACAACATGGGCAACATGGAAATATGTATCATAGAACCTATATCAGACTATTTACCTCTGTGTGGAGAGGAGGAAGGACAGAGGGAGAAAATCTGAATTCTAAAATGTCAGAAAATAGTTGTCAAAAATTATATCTATGTGTAACTGAATAAGTAAGTTGAAACAACTGCTTATTGGCTTTGTGACCCTGGGCAAGTTAAATTCTCCTGGACAGTTTCCTCATCTATAAAAAGGGAATAAGAATATCACCTACCTCACAAAGTTATTGTGAGAGTCAAATGATATATTATTTATAAACTGCTTCCCAAACCTTAAGATGATACATAAAGTCCAGGTATAATAATTATTATTATTACTTTGTTTCAAGGGATTGCTCTCTAGGAGGAAGAGAAGAGCAGGATACATTGAGAAGACTAGGTGCTATCAAAACAAAATTATCCATACGATTTATTTTAATGAGAGAGCCAGGCTAGACTAGATGTCCTCTAAAGTCCCTTCCAGTTTTCACTTAGTAGGTTAAGTGCTGGACTTGGAGGCAGAAGGACCTTGTTCAGATGGATGCTTTAAGCACTTATTTGCTATGAGACTCTAGGCAAGTGAATTAACTTCTCTCAGCCTCAGTTTCCTCATCTATAAAATGGGGATAATAAAAGCACCAACTCCTCGGCTTGTTGAGAAGATTAAATGAGATGATAGAGCTAAAGTAGTTTTCAAATCTTAAAGAGCTACACAAAAGTTAATTATCCAGTTATCATCATCATCATCATCATCATCATCATCAATGTTGGTTTTGTTATTACCTACCTAACAAGGTCATATCCTACAATACAGTGGATTCTTGGGATTTCTGTCACTGTGAATCACCTTGAAGAGACTAGATAACCATTTGTCAGAGATTCCATGGCTAGAATTTGGGGTTTAGGTCGACATCAAATTGGATGACTTGGGAGAACCCATTCGATTAGAAAATTCTCTGAAAGTCATTCTTGTTGGGAGTGAGAAAGAAGCAGACATGATCCTAAGGGGGTAGGAAGGAGATCCCATGAAGACAGGGATGCCATTAAAAAGGGAGACTGGTTTGGACTGGGAGGAAGGTGAACAGAGTTCTGGTACTTACTAGGCATGTATGGAGGCTTCTTCGAGTCTCCATTTCCTTATCTCCCCTCTCTTTAACATTGGTTACAGGCTCTCATTATTATTATACCTGGGCATAATAATTCCTACTCTACCTTGAGGCAGCTAGGTGGCAGAGTGGATAAAAGGCCAGAATTCAAATCCTACCTCATGTTCTTAATAGCTATATGACCCTAAACAAGGCACTTCATCTCTGTTGCCTCATTTTCACTCCCCTACTCAATAACTCTCAGTGGTTCCCTCCTGCCTCCAGGAGCAAATACTAAATGCTCTGTTTGGCATTCAAAGCCCTTTCTTGACCTGGAACACTCCTACTTTTCCAGTCTTCTTACACCTTAGTCTCCAAAATGGACTCTTTGATCCAGAGACATTGGCCTCCTGGCTGATCCATGAACAAAATACTTTTATCTCAGCATTCTCTCTGGCTGACCCCCATTCCTGGAATATTCTCCTCCCTCCATTCCTATTAATGACCTCCCTGACTTCCTTTAAATTCCAACTAACATACCACTTTCTAGGAACACTTCTCCAATCTCTCTTAATTCTAATGCCTTCTCTCTGTTACTTATTTCTTATTTCTTCTGTTTGTAGTTTGCCTTGTATATATTTGTTTGCATATTGTCTTCCTCATTAAATTATAAGCTCCTTGAGATCAGGGAAAATCTTTGGTCTTTAAAAAAAATCTCCAGGGCTTAGCCCAGTACCTGGCATATAGTAGGCATTTAATAAGTGTTTTTTGATTAAGTGTTAATAACCCCAACAGGTTGGCAATATTGTCCCATTTTTACAGTTGAGGAAACTGAGGCATAGAAAGGTTAAGTGTCTTGACAAGAGTTATGTAGCTACTAACTGTCTAGGTTTGGATTTGAACTCAGATCTTCTTGACTCCAGGCCTAGCTCTCTATCCCCCAGGCCAGCTATCAGCCTTGGGCTGGATGATCTTTCCTTCTTTGGAAGGTCCTCAGAAAATTCTGTGCTGGGCATGGCATCAGTAATTGGTGAGTTAATTGGTTTTGCTTGCTTCCCTGGGGCATGCTTTGCTATGTGGGTCTATTTTGCACTGGGCTGGGTCAATTGGGACCTTTTGATGGTGATTCTATGTTGCCTCCTACCCTGGTTTGGATGTTGTTGGCTGGATTGGGCTGTAATTGTTCATGCCAGGCCTCTACCAAATGGGTTGATCTGTTTGACTCCCAGGGCTAAGAATTTGATGAGCAGCTGTAACCTTTCACCATCTGAGTTACTGACTCCTCAGCTTCCTTTGGTGACAGTGCTACCGCACTCTTTCAACTGGGGCATCGACCATTTGGCTCAGAACTAGCAGAAGCTTCTTTCCTCTCTGATTCTCTCAGAGCCCCAGCTCTGACATGCTGTTTGTCCTTCCTTTGCTAAGAGAATTTAAGGAAGGCAGAGTCGCACAAGATCATCAGCTCTATTCTCTCCTCCAGAATCATCCATTTCCAGGGGCATGACAAAAGTCAGGATGATGGGCAATGGCCCAGGGTGCAGTGGATGATCAATGTCTAGGTGCTTCATGGTGACTGCTTCGGCTGCCTTCATGGCCATTGGAACATGTTGTTCTCATCTGCCCATTCCACCAGAGGAAGTCTTCACATCCTTGGGGTAGACATCCCCCTAACTCACTAACAGGTCTGAGATCTGTTTGTTACCTCAGCCTGGTTTAGCCTGCCTGCCAATGTGGCTTACTGGTATGTGACCATTCCACAGTTTCTTGGAGCCACGGGTGAAAGCTGGGTGGCAGGTGGACACCAAAGGTGAATGAACAACCCTAAAAAAGAGTTCAACCATGTAACCATGGAAAATGTTTCTAAAAATATTTTAAAAATTAAAAAATAAAAAAGGATAAGATTAAAAAAAAAGAATTTGACAAGCCCTCACTCCAGAGATGCTAGTCCTCCCTGAATACCTCGAATATCCCTCTAACATGTATTACTTACAGGCAGGAGGTTAGAGAGATCTAGTCCCTTCAGCTCAATAATTGTTCCTAGTTTGAAGCTAAATCAGTAAGTAAGGCACTATACTTTTACTTACAGTGAGCATCCTTGATCTAGCCAGTAATACTGCCCAGGCAGCAGTATTTAGCATCTTAAGCAGATCAGAGGCTAGTGCCAGAGAAGCAAGTTCATTATTTCTTGTGCAAAAAAATGAACAAATTCTCAAAGAATTTATTATATAGTATTTAATAGTAAATAAAGTAAATATAGTATTTAATAATAAATAATAGAAAGTAAAGAGAAAGGGGAAAAGAAAGATTCTTTTAGCTAAGTGAGAAGAGTACAGAGATCCAGAGATCTACACCTGCAGCACTTTACCAAAAGCACAAGCTCCAAAAAGAAGATCCCCGCAGTGTGGGTCTCAGCTAAATTTTACACTTGCAATATGCAATTCCTATGTTCAAGCTTCCAAACCTCAGAGTTGTTTTTTTTTACATTTGAAAAGGCTTCTCATTTATATTTTTATTTCTGGATTTCTTTTTCCTTTTTGACCTTCAAACCTCAACAAGTCAGACTACTACTGAGATGATGTTGGTCAAGTGATTTATAAACCTTAAATTGCTATAGAAATGTAGCTATTGTTGGGAAGATTTAGGGATCAAAGAGATTTCTGCTCTTCATTTCAGAACTTCTTTGGTAGCATTGCTTTTTAAAAATCTAATTCCATCCAATTTGTATATATTTTTATATTCCTGTATTATTAGGATTAGTGTCAAGAATTACATTTTTTAAAAGTTAAAAGAAGGAAATGTAGCTATTGTTATTGTATTAATTGTTTTAATCAATACAGTGCAACTGTAGCAACTGTGTAACCTTAAATCGCTTGCTTTATTTGCATAGTTTTAAAAAAATCAGCAGATCTAGAGATACTGAAGACAGGTTTCTCCTGCTTTTCATCCTTTTCTCCAGTAGGAATATCATGGAGCTGCAGGTCTCCTGACTCCCACCAAAGTGAGTAGATATTTCAGGCAGAGCTGCCCTCAATGGGAAACTCTATCCCTTGAGGATTTACGACAACATGCCTCACACATCCATGAATTGAGGGCCAAAGACCTAACAGATGCTAGACAATCAGATTCGGATAATATGAAGACAGCCTTGAGGGCAAATCCCTGTAGCTTGTTGCTGAGCCCAGAGGCTGGGAAGCCCCTGGGTCAGTTGCAGTTGTTCTTGGTTGTAACTGTTCTCACTAGCTGGTATGTAAGGATGTTATCTATGCCAACAAAGTATTGAATATTTGGCTAATAATTGAATAGTTCCTACCTGCCTAACAGAAACTCCCAGAACCACCCTGGGGGTGGTGCAAAAAACCCTCCTTCCTCCCTAATCCTGCAGGTGAGTCAGAGAAAAGAAGTTCCCAGGGGTTAGAGGACCTCCTTTTATACCCTGTCCTTAACTGACACCCTGGCACATGGTCTGGGTGCTCTGCCAGGTTCTGTGTTCTAAAGTGGCAACTGGGGGCATCTCAGTGGATTGAGAGCTAGACCTAGAGACGGGAGGTCTTAGGTTCAAATTTGGCCTCAGACACTTCCTAGCTGAGTGACCCTGGGCAAGTCACTTGACCCCCATTACCTACCCTTACCACTCTTCTGCCTTGGAACCAATATACAGTATTGAATCTAAGATGGAAGGTAAGGGTTTCTAAAAAATAAATAAATAAAATAAAGTGGTGACTGCCAGCTTGCACCCCAGAAATATGACTGCTCCTTTCTGGATATTACTGTAGTATATAGACAACATAGTGGGTAAAGAGCTAGACTTGGAGTCCTGAAAACCTCACTTGAAATACTGTCTCAGGCACTTACTAGCTTTGGTAACCTGAGCAAGTCACTTAATCTCTCTCAGCAGACTCAGTTTCCTCATCTATAAAATGGAGATAATAATATAGCACCTACTTCATAGGGTTGTGAGGCTCCGATAACACAATGCACGTGAAGGGCTTTGTAAATCTTAAAGCAACATGTATACATCATCATCATCCCAAGTTCACGATATCCAGTAGCAGCCACATCAATCCTGCCTTTATAGATGGGGGACCCTGGTGTAGAGCAGAGAGGGGCTTTTTTTCCTTTGTTGCCAAGAAGTCAATAAGAAATATGGAAAACAACCCAAGAATAGAATTCTTCTGAATCTGAGAAGGGCATGGGTGAAGCTTACCATGCAGTTTGAAGAGATCTGCCAAGTTAATGGAGACCCATTGGTTTACTGATTTTAGAATAAGAGTACTGAGTCATGGTGCCTCGAGTCATGGCCCCTCTCTTTCTGGCGCCCTTGACTAAGGTAAAATATACTGTAGACCAGAGGGGGGTAGAGTGGAAAGAGAGTAACAGCCTGATGGATGGGGTAGGCACTGAGCATTCTTGATGACTATCTCTGGGACCCAGGAATAGCAATTTGGCTCCATCAGGGCCAGGGAAGAGAAAGAGGGTGGGAAAAAAGAGCCCAGAGAGCAATGAGGGGAGCAGGCGGGCCATGGGACTTGGTTCTATTATCAGATTCCTGAACCACTACTGTTTCTGGATCTCAGAGTGAACTACAGATGGTTCATGTAAAACACAGTCAATTTAGGGCATTGAGCTCTTAAGGGAAGTCTGTGTGAAATGGCCATCCTAGACTAAAAATATACCAGGGCACAAGTAGACAGCAAGTAGGTCTGCACTCTCTCTTATCCAGCTCTGCCTGGATGCCTGCCCTTAAGTGAGTCTTGAGGGTTCCTGAAGGATTCAAGAGGAAGCATCCTTGGAATCAGCCCACGTGGTCAAGTCTTCAGTGGGGGGAAGTCTGTTGGCACTGGAGGCTTCACTCAACTCTTGGGTCAAAATGACTGAACTGCTTTTCTTTAAATTCAATATTCCTCTATACCTTTACGCAGGCTGTCTCACCTACTGAGAATCAATCAACAAACATTGATTAAGCATCTGCTGTATGACATATATTGGGGACACAAAGATAAATTGGAGAGTTAGGAATGATTGAGTCAATTAGTTAATCATTCTCTGTGCCATTTCAAATTCACTGCCCTTACCATGTTCAGGCATCTTTCCTGAATCAATGATCAAGGGCATTGGAATAGGTTGCAAAAGTCCTTGATTAATTTGGAAGGAGGGAAGGCTGCTAGTGTCTAAAACCCTTCATAATCTGTGCTCTTCAATCTTCTTCTTTTTTAAACCCTTACTTCCTGGCTTAGAATTAACACTAAGTATTGGTTCCAAGGCAGAAAAGTGGTAAGGGCTAGGCAGTGGGGGTTAAGTGACTTGCCCCACACAGCTGGGAAGTATCTAAGGCAATATTTGAACCCAGGACCCCTCATCTCCAGGCCTGGCTTTCTATTCACTAAGTCCCCAGCTGCCCCTAACCCCACCCCCAAGTCTTCTTATATGTTTTAACCCTTCATGTATTCTTTGATCCAGTGACACTGGCCTCTTTGTTGTCCCCCTTGAACAAGAAGGGGGAAGGGAAGACAAGCATTTATATAATGCCTACTATGGACCAGGCTTTTTACAAATATGTTCTCATTTGATCCTCATAACAATCCTGGAAGGTAGGTGCTGTTATTGTCTACATTTCACAGTAAAGGAAACTGAGGCAAAGAGTGGCTAAGTCACTTGCTCAGGATTTAACAGCTAGTAAGTGCCTGAAACTGGCTTCTTAGCAAAGTACATAGTAGGATATAGTACTAGTATATATAGTAAGTATTCCATAAATGCTTTTTGACAAGAGTTATTGACAAGACTCACTTACAAGAGAAGGGTCAGAATAGTTGGATCATTAGTGTCCGAAGAAGTCAGTATTTGCATCTGAATCAGAAAACAAAGGAGATGCATTCAAGAAAGATGGCTTCCAGACTCAGTAAGGACCCCAGAAGAAAGCTAACGTGTAATTAAGGAGAACATTTTGAGAATTCCAGCAAAAGGGCTTCCTGGAGATGGGAAATGCCCCTTTGTCACACATATTCTCTAAGTTTGAGCCCACTTTCCCCTGAGCTTCATGTCAGGAGAGAGATGACCCTGGACAGCTCCTAAAGACTATTCCCAAAGAGTATAAATTCTTGGCATGCCCCACCACCCTGGAATGACTTTTGGTTTGACAAAAGACTTTGTGTGTGTGTGTGTGTGTGTGTGTGTGTGTGTGTGTGTGTGTGTGTGTGTGTGTTGTTTTTTAAAGACCTGTCCAATATAGTCAGACATGTTCAATAGTACTTCTTTTGTATATTCACTGAAGTACTAGGAATTATTTTGTATTTACTTGGTCAGCAGGGGTGATCAAGGTGCATCTGTCCATCTGTCCACCTCCCTGGGGGTGAGCCAAGTGGGCCAATCAATCAGAGGTTCCTTTAATCTCCTGAGACACTTAGCACACATGTTTTTGCCCATATACTCAGGTTTCACACTCATTTAAATGTAAACTCCTTGAAGGCAATTCTTTTGGGCATTGTATTCCTAAGATCTAGCCCATTTGGAAGAGGGGAGGAGTCTGGATCTGTGATTTCACAGGGAAAGGGAATTCCAAGAGAGAAAAGGTAGGCTAGCAGCTTAGTTTTAGGGCCAACTTGGATAGTAGGTGTGGATCTGAAAGAGACCTTGGAAGCATCTAATCCAATTCTCTCACTCATGGTTCAGGAAATGGAGTGCCAGAAATGGTTCAGGAAATGAACTGACCAAGGACACAAATAGGATCATAGACCTAGAGTAGGAAGGAACCTTTGGGTTGATCAGGTCTCTCATAATTGTGAGAAGTAAGAAGGGATTGGCCCAAGATCACTCAGGTAGTGTCAGAGGTAAAATTTGAACTTGGGACCTCTTCCTCGAGTTGGTCATCTTTCTATTGTATCACACTTCTTCCTCACCATGGGTAGCATAGCCTATATATCTGAGGAAGGAGACTGGAAGCCCAGTTCTTTTCACTTAAGTGCTTTTTCTATCCAAGGTGTGGAGAAACCTCTTGCTTGGTACACAGTAGGCACTTAATACATGCTTATTGAATTGGATTTAATACTAAACAAGGCCATCAGCAGAAATATAGAACTTTAGCATCTCCTTAGAGACAATGGTTTTAAACATGCTCCACAACCTCCAAGACTCCTGAAACACACACTTACACGGGTAATAGCACAGTAATGGTGGCATTATGAGCAGCCTTGAAGATGGAAGCAATTAGCAAGGAACACTTTGGGGTTTCCAAATGAGGAGAAAGTAGCTGTCCCAGAATTGTCTATAAGTAGATTGATTGGCTGCTGGTGGGCTTGTGGGCTTATGGACACATTGTTGGAAAACTTCTGGCAAAGGCTGCAGGACCACCATCAGGCAGATTTTATTTTATTTTTTAAACCCTCACTTTCCATCTTGGAACCAATAGGCAGAAGAGTGGTAAGGACTAGGCTATGGGGGTTAAGTGACTTGCCCAGGGTCACCCAGCTGGGAAGTGTCTGAGGCCAGATTTGAACTCAGGGCCTCCCATCTTTAGGCCTGGCACTCAATCCACTGAGACACCCAGCTTCCCCCCACCAGACAGGTTTTAAGTGGAAGCTGGTTGCTTGAGTTTGAATGAGACTAGATAATTCCCAGGTCCCTGCTGGTTTTGAAATCCTTTGAGCATATGAATGAGAGGCAGCCCTTTAAGACTCAGGAGTAGGGAGGGCTTGGGGGCTGACAGTAAGTAATATATGAGCCCACAAACTCCTGCAGACCTAACGGGGCCACCTCTCCTGGCTGCCTTCCTGGAGTCATAGCCCAACTGCCAGAACAGTGATGGGAGGGGAGGAGAGGGATGGTGCAGCTGGGGTATACCCTAGGGAAGGACTGCTGGGAGCCTGGACTCTGACTGTGGAAAGCAGTGTGATGAATGAGAGCTGCCTCTGCTCTGCTCTGTTCTCCCTGCCCTGCTGGCTGGACCTTCTGCAGAGGATTTCCCACGTGGCCCTTTGGAGGTTGGACTGTGTCCAAGTCAGGATCAGACTCTACTGTTTCAGCAACATGAAGACACCAGCACACATGCTGTCTACCATACTAGTCCTGTGTGAGACAAGAGACTTTCCCCCAAAATCTTTTGGCAACATAAATTGTTATTGTTCAGTCGTTTTAGTTGTGGTTGAAATTTCATGACCCCATTTGGGGTTTTCTTGGCAAAGATCCTAGAGTAGTTTGCCATTTCCTTTTCCAGCTCATTTTACAGATGAGGAAACTGAGGCAAACAGGATGAAGTGACTTTCCCAGGGCCCTGTAGCTATACATGTCTGAGACCAGATTTGAACTCAGGAAGATGAGTCTTCCTGACTCCTTGTGCATCTCTCTATCCACTGTGCCATCTAGCTGTGTGTACATGCATGTATATGTATATACACATGTGCATTTATACATATACACAATATAGACATACATGTGTATATACATACAAACACACATTGTATGCATATGCACATGTGTGTGATGTGTATACATTATATTTAAAGATATACACATATTTTTACTTTTAAAGCTCTTCCCAACGTGACTCCTTCCCACTTCCTAGTCTTCTTATTCTTTATCCCCATCACATGTTGTAACCCTATGAGATTAACCTTTTTACCTCTCTCCTCACATGCTACTCCTATACACTGGTTGTCTTCCATGCCTGGAACACTTCTCTGACTCATTTCTGCCAGTTGGGTCCCTGGCTTCCTTCCATCAAGACTCAGTTCAAATGTTACCTTCTGCAGGAAGCTTCCCCTGATCCTATCATTAGCCCTTTACCCTGCCCTTCCATCCCACACTCCACTGGTGCCTTCCATTAGTCTGTGTATACAGTATATTGTGTGTACATAATTGTTAGCATTTTTTCTCCCCCATTAGAATGTGGGCTCCATGGAAACTGACTGAGGATGGATAATAGAAGACTTGCTCTCCCCTCATTTCACTCTTCTACTTGAACCTTCCTTCTCCCAGCTCTCATGGTTCCCTAAGTATATCAGGAGCATCCCCACTCACCTTTTGCTCACTTTTTCTTTGCCTAGAGAGACCTTCCTCCGCCTTCTTTCCCAGGGTTCTAAGACTGGTCCTTCCTTCAAAGTTCTTGTAAGCCTCTTCTCCATATAGCTCTTTCCATCCAATCTTGCCTCTGGGATCACTTCCTCCTCTGAACTCAAGTACCACTTAACAGTCTGAACCATTCATTGATGAAATGAGATAATATTTGGTTTTGGCACAAACCCTGCTACATAGGAGGTACTTAATAAAAGTTTGTTCCCTTCCCCCTTCACAGTTGCATTTGAATCCTGGGAGTTAGTATGGAGCACTGGAGCGATTACTAGATTCAGAACCCCCAGGATCAAATGTTTCCTTTGAGACTGACTAGTCAGGTATCTCTAAGCCCCAAAGCTTGGGGGTTCGGAGCTGGAAAGAAACTCAGGAGCTATGGAGTTTTGTCTTCTGCCATAAATAAAACCTGAGAAATTTTTCAAGAGCCTACCCTCGCTTTGCTGCCCATTCCTCTAAAGGAAGGCAAGTGGTTTAATGTGGAAAAGTAGCCGGTTCTGAAAAAAAGAGGTGGGAGTCTAAATGTAGAGAGCCTCAGGAATTAGAAGAATTCCCTCTGGTTGATGTAACCTGGCTGCAGTGGAGTCCCCTTGTGGGGAGTGTTTAATAGTGCAGGAGAGGATGTTCCACTCTACAGGCACTTTCCAAGTTTCTGAGAATCGTAGGATCAAGAAATCAGACTATGAGAAGGGGAAATGGCTTTATCCAAATCTTTCATTTTACATAGGAAGATATGGAATGTGACTTGCCCAAGGTCACGTGGGGAGGCAGGTTAGGCAAGGGAAAATAAATTGGCTTTGGATTCAAAGGGTTTAAATTCAAATTCAGACATTGCACTTAATGCCAGGATGATTTTAGGCGAGTCTCCTCATCTTGCCTGACTTCAGTTTTCACATCTGTAAAATGAGCTGTTTAGGCTGGGTGACCTTTAAGGTTCTTCTGGTACTAATCCTTTCATATTGGCAAAGTCTTAGAGACTTTCTTTCCATTTTAAAAAATAGGATTGATAAAATGAAGGCATCCTTGAATGGAATTCCCAAACTAGGGTTTCTCGTGGGTTAAAGAAGTCATAGCTTCTTTGCTTATAATGATTTTAATCATTTAATTTTAATATAATCATTTTTCTGATTCTGTGGCTATCTTCGATCTTGTCCTTAGAGCTCACTTAGTTCAATTAAGACATGACTAACCAATCTTATATAGAGATAGGAAGAGAGGGCCATAGATCTCATTAAGATTTGAGAGGCAAGGGAAGGCATTGCCTGATTCCAGATGTTTCCTCAGCAAATCTGTAGCCAATACTTCAAATTCCAACCACTCCAGATTCCTTCCTTTGGATTAAGCCATTATCCTCTTTAAAAGCAGAAATAGCCTCTGAAACACACTAAGCCTTAAGATTTGTTTTAAAAGCTCTCAGGGAAAAAATCCAAAGATAGGAATCAAGTCTCCCACCTTGCTGCCTTATGACCTTGGGAAAGTCACTCACCCTTCTCTTTGCCTCTGTTTCTTCATCTGAAAAAATGAGGGATTTGACCTCTAAGTTTTCTTCTAACTCTTCATCTATGATCATATACTTGAAGGACTGAGTAGACCTTAAAGGCCCTTCTCATTCTGGAAGGCTTTAATTCTATGACTTCCTTAGTGTGAAAGAATCATATCAGTGATCAAAATTAAATGTGATTTAAATGTGATCAAAATGAACCAAGAACAAGTTTTTATGGAATTACTGAATTTCAGAAGTGGGAGGGACCACATTGTTCATTTGATCCAACCTGTGCTTGAAAAATGATCTCCTCTGCAACATGTATGACAAGTGGGCATCAAAATTTTTCTTTCTTTCTTTCTTTCTTTCTTTCTTTCTTTCCTTCCTTCCTTCCTTTTGTTCTTTCTTATTTTATTCTTCATTTCTTCTTTTCTTTCTTCTTACTTTCTGTCTTAACAACAGCTCTAAGACAGAAGAGCAAGGGCTAGACAAATGGGCATAAATGAATTTCCCAGGGTCACCCTGCTAGGAAGTATCTGAGGCCATCAAGGTTTTTCTTGAAGACCTTCAATAAGGGGAAACTTGCCTCCTCCCAAGAAAGTCATTACA
This sequence comes from Gracilinanus agilis, assembly GCF_016433145.1. NCBI lineage: Eukaryota > Metazoa > Chordata > Mammalia > Didelphimorphia > Didelphidae > Gracilinanus > Gracilinanus agilis. The sequence goes on along the minus strand of NC_058131.1, from coordinate 18,672,531 downwards.
CTTTTAGATTGCCCAGAGTGTTTTCTCTTGATAGCAACCGTAAACTTACCCTTCTGCAACATTGCCACACTCCATTTAGTTCTGTCTGTTGAGGCCAAATAGACTAAGTTAATCACTCCACTCTTAAAATCCCTGAAGATGGCTATCATTCTGCCCCCTAGGTTTTCTCTTCTTTAGGCTAAACATTCTCAGTTCCTTCCACCAATCCACATGGAATGGAATCAAATCCCTAAACTATCCTGGTTGCCTTTCTCTGGACTCATCACCCTTCATTAATATCTTTCCTTAAAAATGATGCTGCAAACTGAACATAACACTCCTGTCTTGTTCTCACTGGGAGAGAGTACAGTGGGATTGCCACTTCCTTGTTTCTGGAAGCTATTCTTCTCTTAATACAAACTAAGATCTTATTAACTTTTTTGGCTTTTGATTCATACCTACCTTGAAATTCACTAACACACATAGGGCATAGAACATCAGGCCTAGAGTTGGGAGAATCTGGGTTCAATTCTGTCCTCAGTCACTTCCTAGCTGTGTGACCCTGGGCAAGTCACTTAACCCAATTGCATAGTTCTTATAGCTTTTCTGCCTTAGAATACTTAGATACTTAGTATTGATTTTAAGACAGACGGTAAACTACTGGCTTTGTACCCCAGAGAGATAGTAAGGAAAAATGTTTGTACAAAAAGTTTCATAGCTGCACTCTTTGTGGTGGTAAAAAATTGGAAAAGGAGGTGTCCCTTGATTGGAGAATGGCCGAACACATTGTGGTATCTGATGGTAATGGAATACTATTGTGCTGTAAAGGAATGATGAACTGTATGAATTCTATATGAACTGGAAGAACCTCACTGAACATTGTGGAACTATCCAATGTAATGGGCTTTACTACTAGAACCAACACAATGATCCAGGACATTCCCGAGGGACTCATGAGAAAGAATGCTATTCACATTGAGAGAAAGAACTGTGGGAGTAGAAATGCAAAAGAAAAGCATATGCCTTATGACTTATCACTTGTTTATAAGGGTATGTGAGCTGGGGTTTTGGTTTTAAAAGATTGCTCTATTGCAAAAATGAATACTATACGAGGGGATACCCTTCAATTGGGGGATGGCTGAACAAATTGTGGCATATGCTGGGGATGGAATACTATTGTGCTCAAAGGAATAATAAACTGGAGGAATTCCATGTGAACTGGAAAGACCTCCAGGAATTGATGCAGAGTGAAAGGAGCAGAACCAGGAGAACATTATACACAGAGACGCATACACTGTGGTAAAATCGAATGTAATGGACTTCTTTACTGGCAGCAATGCAATGACCCAGGACAATTCTGAAGGATTTATGGAAAGGAACGCTACCTACATTCAGAGGAAGAACTGCAGGAGTGGAAACACAGAAGAAAAACAACTGCTTGAACACATGGGTTGATGAGGACATGGTTGGGGATGCAGACACTAAATGACCACACCAATGCAACTATCAATAATATGTAAATAAGTCTTGAACTGATCACACGTTTTAAAACCAGTGGAAATGCACGTTGAATATGAGGGGGGCGTTAAAGGGGGGTGAAGGGAAAAGTAAAAACATGAATCATGTAAAAAAAAATAAAAGTAAAAAAAGAATAATATGAAAATAGAAATCAAGTGATAACATTTGGACAACCCAGTGGAATTGCTTGTCAGCTCTGGGAGGGGGGATGTAAGACGGGAGAGAAAGAAAATGAATCACATAAACACAGAAAAATATTTTTATTTTTAAATTTTTTTTGTTAATTAACTAGTTAATCAAATAGCTTTTATTTTTATTATTTTTTCATGGTTGATTTTATTTTTAACATTTAATAATTTTTATTTTTTAGAAAAGTTATCATGGTTACATGATTCATGCTCTTACTTTCCCCATCACCCCCCGACCTCCCCCCCCATAGCCGATGCGCATTTCCACTGGTTTTAGCATGTGTCATTGATCAAGACCTATTTCCAAATTGTTGATAGTTGCATTGATGTGGTAGTTTCAAGTCTACATCCACAATCATGTCCACCTCAACTCATGTGTTCAATCAGTTGCTTTTCTTCTGTGTTTCCATTCCTGCAGTTCTTCCTCTGAATGTGGGTAGCATCTTTTCCATACGTCCCTCAGAATTGTCCTGGGTCATTGCATTGCTGCTAGTACAGAAGTCCATTACATTCGATTTTACCACAGGGTATCCGTCTCTGTGTACAATGTTCTTCTGGCTCTGCTCCTTTCACTGTGCATCAATTCCTGGAAGTCTTTCCAGTTCACATGGAATTCCTCCAGTTAATTATTCCTTTGAGAGCAATAGTATTCCATCACCAGCATATACCACAATTTGTTCAGCCATTCCCCAATAGAAGGGCATCCCCTCATTTTCCGGTTTTTTGCCACCACAAAAAGTGCGGCTATATTTTCGAACAAGTCTGTTTGTCTATGATCTCTTTGGGGTACAAACCCAACAATGGTATGGCTGGATCAAAGGGCAGCCATTCTTTTATAGCCCTTTGGGCATAGTTCCAGATTGCCATCCAGAATGGTTGGATCTGTTCACAACTCCACCAGCAATGCATTAATGTCCCAATTTTGCCACATCCCCTCCAACATTCATTATTCTCCCCTTCTATCATTTTATCCATTCGGCTAGGTGTGAGGTGATACCTCAGAGTTGTTTTGATTTGCATTTCTCTAATTATTAGAGATTTAGAACACTTTCTCATGTGCTTGTTGATACTTTTGATTTCTTTATCTGAAAATTACCTATTCATGTTCCCTTTTTCATTATTTCTCTTGATATTCTTGATCTTTTGTTCTTCCAAATGAACTTTGTTATAATTTTTTCTAATGCAGTTAAAAAGTTTTTTGGTAGTTTGATAGGTATGGTGCTAAATAGGTAAATTAATTTGGGTAGAATGGTCATTTTTATTATGTTAGCTCATCCTACCCATGAGCAATCAATGTTTTTCCAATTATTTAGATCTAGTTTTAATTGTTTGGAAAGTGTTTTGTAATTGTTTTCATATAATTCCTGTGTTTGTTTTGGTAGATAGATTCCTAAGTATTTTATATTGTCTAGGGTGATTCTTTTTCTACCTCTTGCTGTTGTGATGTGTTGGAAATATATAGAAATGCTGATGATTTATGTGCATTTATTTTGTATCCTGCAACTTTGCTAAAGTTGTTGATTATTTCTACAAGCTTCTTAGTTGATTCTCTAGGATTTTTTAAGTAGACCATCATATCATCTGCAAAGAGTGATAGCTTAGTCTCCTCATTGCCTATTTTGATACCTTAAATTTCTTTTTCTTCTCTAATTGCTACTGCTAGTGTTTCTAGTAAAATGTTAAATAATAGAGGTGATAATGGGCATCCTTGTTTCACACCTGATCTTATTGGAAAGGCTTCTAATTTATCTTCATTGCATATGATGCTTGTTGATGGTTTTAGGTATACATTGTTTATTATTTTTAGGAAAGGTCCTTGTATTCCTACACTTTCCAGTATAGGAATGGGTGCTGTATTTTTTCAAAGTCTTTTTCAGCATCTATTGAGATAATCATGTGATTTTTGTTTGTTTGATTGTTGATATAGTCAATTATGTGGATGGTTTTCCTGATGTTGAACCATCCTTGCATTCCTGGTATAAATCCCACCTGATCATGGTGGATGATCCTCTTGATCACTTGTTGGAGTCTCTTTTCTAATATTCTATTTAAGATTTTTGCATCTGTGTTCATTAGGGAGATTGGTCTGTAGTTTTCTTTCTCTGTTTTTGATCTACCTGGCTTTGGAATCAGTCCCATATTTGTGTCATAAAAGGAATTTGGTAGGACTCCTTCTTTGCTTATTATATCAAATAAATTTTATAGTATTGGGATTAGTTCATCTTTGAATGTTTGATAGAATTCACTTGTGAATCCATTAGGCCCTGGCGATTTTTTCTTAGGGAGTTCTTTGATGGCTTGTTCAATTTCTTTTTCTGATATGGGATTATTTAGGTATTCTATTTCTTCTGTTGTTAATCTAGGCAATTTATATTTTTGTAAATATTCATCCATATCACCTAGATTGCTATATTTATTGCCATATAATTGGGCAAAATAGTTTTTAATGATTGCCTTAATTTCCTCTTCATTAGAGGTGAGGTCTCCCTTTTCATCTTTGATACTGTCAATTTTGTTTTCTTCTTTCCTTTTTTTTATTAGATTGACCAGTGCTTTGTCTATTTTATCTGTTTTTTCAAAATACCAGCTTCTAGTCTTATTTATTAATTCAATAGTTCTTTTACTTTTGATTTTATTAATTTCTCCCTTGATTTTTAGTATTTCTAATTTAGTTTTCATGTGGGGATTTTTAATTTGCTCGCTTTCTAGTTTTTTAAGTTGTATGCCCAATTCATTAATCTCTTCCCTCCCTAATTTGTTAATATATGCACTCAAGGATATAAATTTCCCCCTGAGTACTGCCTTGGCTGCATCCCACAGAGTTTAGTAGGATGTCTCATCATTGTCATTCTTTTCAATGAAATTGTTGATTGTTTCTATGATTTCTTCTTTGACTAGCTGGTTTTGGAGAATCATATTATTTAATTTCCAATTAATTTTTGATTTGCCTGTCAAGGTTCCCTTACTAATTATTATTTTTATTGCATTATGATCTGAGAAGGTTACATTTATTGTTTCTGCTCTTTTGCATTTGTTTGCAATGTTTCTATGCCCTATTACATGGTCAATCTTTGTGAATGTACCATGCGCAGCTGAAAAGAAGGTGTATTCCTTTTTCTCCCTATTTATTTTTCTCCACATATCTATTAAATCTAATTTTTCTAGGACTTCATTCACCTCTCTTATCTCTTTCTTACTTATTTTTTTGGTTTGATTTATCTAGATCTGAAAGAGGAATATTTAGATCTCCCACTAGTATGGTTTTACTATCTATTTCCTTCTTGAGCTCTGCCAGTTTCTCCCTTACAAATCTGGATGCTATGCCATTTGGTACATACATATTGAGCACTGTTATTTCCTCATTGTCTATACTGCCTTTTATCAGGATGTAATAATAACCTTCCCTGTCTTTTCAGAAAAATATTTTTAAAAATTAAAATGCAAAAATAAAAAAACTAAAACAAAGACAGAAGGCAAGAGATTTAAAAAATAAATTAATAAAGTAACAATAACCAAAAAAAGGAAATCTGCTAACATTCCAAGATTTTTCTTTCTTTATACCACACTGCATTTATTTTTGGATGTATTTTATCTCCTTCTCTTAGCCCCATTGAACAATAACAAATAAAGAAGTCAATAAATAGAGACTTTATGCCAAATATACATAGTTCAGCAAAACAAATTCCCACATTGGTTATAGCCATAAATTTTAAGTTCACCATTTCTCTGGAAAGAGATGGCTAACGTGTTTCATCTCTAGGCCTCTGGTTTTTCATGGAACTCATCAGATTTAAGAGTCATGCAAAGTTATCTTCCTTCACAATGTTATTGTCATGGTATTAATTGTTCTACTATTGCTCACTTCACTTTGCCTCAGTTTCCCTGGTTCCCAGCTTCTTCTGAAATTAATAATTTTCATATGATAATATTAAATTACATTCATACAATTGTGATTTGTTTAGCACTTTTGTAATAGGTGAGCAGCCCCTTAGTTTCTGCTCTGGCTGCTATAAGTATTTTTGTGCATATTAGTACTTTTTCCCTTTCTTTGATTTCTTTGGAGGTTAGGCCCAGTGGTGGCATAGTTGGGTCAGAGAGTACCACAGCTTGACAACTTTCTGGCCATTGTTTCAAATTGCTTTCAAGAATGGCTGGAGCAATTCACAGCCCCATCAATTATGCCCATTTCCCAGAATCCCCTGACATTTGCCATTTTTCTCTTTTGTCATCTTTTCCAACATAATGGGTATGAGATGCAACAGCTATATATTTTTCAACCCTTACCTTCTACCTTAGAGTCACTACTATGTATTGGTTCCAAGAGAGAAGAGTGGCAAAGGCTAAGCAATGGGGGTTAAGTGACTTGTCCAAGATCACACAGCTAGGAAATTTCTGAGGCCAGTCAAACCCAGATCCTTTGGACAATTCCAGGTCTGGTGTGCTATCTGCTGTGCTGCCTAGCTGTTCCCACCATATCTTCTTGAAACAAAATAATAACTAGAGTGCTGGACCTTAGTATCAAATCTTGCCTCAGGTATATTACCAACTGTGTGATCCTGAGAAAGACATTTCCCTTCTCTGTGCCTCAATTTACTCATCTCTAAAATGATGGGGTTGGACTGGATGGCCTCTTTCCAGCCCTCTATCTATGATTCTAGGAGGTTTTTAAACCATTCTCCCCAATGCACTTGTACTTGTGAAGCCTAATCCCTCTTCCGTGTGACAGTCCTTCAAATACTAACTCCCCCTAATCTTTTTTCAAACAAACTGACATTTAACCATTCCACCCATCTTATATTTATGGAGTCTAATCCCTCCTCTACATGACCACCCTTCACATATATGAGTATTGTGGCCCCCCGCCCCCACCCAAGCCCTCAGCTGAATTTCCAGTCCCAAAGGCTTAAAGATTTAGACTTGGAATAACCCAGAGCTAGGAAAAGAACCAGCAAGACAGAAGGTGGAGACTGAGGATTTTAAACAGTTTTCCAGAGATGGAGCTGGGAGTGGTATAGGACGGGGCTCTGGGAGATTGGGGCAAGGGTTGCTGGGCCTATCTTTGCTTTTCTTATAGGGGAATCTGGATAGTGTCACCGAGACCACGTCTTTCTCTCTTGTGGGGGTGCTCAGCCAATGAGTCTAAACAGAGTGGAGAGGGAGGCTGGCTCAGTGATTTCCCACGTAGTCTTCTACCCATTCTACCTAAGGGGGGAGGTGGAGTTGGCAGGGGGCAGGGTGGGTGGGAAACCACCCAGAGGCTGACATTCTTGTCTAAAGGTTTAGCCCTGGAAAAAGAGGAGTCTAGGAGCTCAGGGAAGAGAGAGAAAGCTGGGCCCAGTGAGAGTGAGGACAGGTTGGGATGATGCTTGGCTTGGCTAAGAGGCCAGTCATTTATTTTGACCAACTGACACTTTAAGTCAAAGAGATTTTCTTTGCCATCCAATTTTTACCCTCTTGGAATTCTCTGCCTCTGTCTCTGTCTCTATCTGTCTCTTCTCTCAACCCTTTTTCTCTCCCACTTCTTTCCCTCTGTCTCTCTTCCCACCCCTTCCCTTATTTTTTCCTTTTACTTTTTCCTTTAACCTTCCCTCCTCTCCTTCCCTTTACAATCTTAAATATGACTTTTTTGGGGGAGGGGAACTCCTTTGTCCTTTGTGCCTGGCATCTAGTAGAAAGAACACAGGCCTGGAAGTTAGAACTGGTCTAGTTCATTAACTTGCCGAACATGATTCCAATCTCTTGTGGTGCCAGATCCCTCATTTTTACGATGCAGATTATATATCTAGACAGGGTCATCAGCTGGAAGGACCTTAGAGTTGAGCTCTCTCATTTTTACAAATGAAAAAAAAATAGACCTCCAGAAGGAAAGTGATTTACCTAAAGTCACACATGTCTTAGAGTCAGGATTAGAACCCAGACCCTCAGGCTCCAGAACCAATGCTCTTTGTTTTTTTTTTTTAAATTTTTATTTAGACTATTTTCCCATGGTTACATGATTCATGACCCCACCCACTGCTTTCTCCTCCCCCCTCCCAAAGCCAACAAGCAGTTCCACTGGGTTAATCATATATCATGGTTCAAAACCTGTTTCTGTGTTATTCATATTTTCATGAGAGCGATCCTCTAACATCAATACCCCTAATCACATTCCTATCGCACTATGTGGTCAATCATATATTTTTCTTATGTATTTCTGGTTCCATAGTTTTTTCTCTGGATGTGGATAGTGTTCTTTCTCCTAAGTTCCTCTGGATTGTTCTAGGTTATTGCATTGCTACTGGTAGAAAAATCTATTACATTCAATTGTACCATAGTGTATCAGTCTCTGTGTACAATGTTCTCCTGGTTCTGCTCCTTTTGTTCTGCATCTATTCCTGGAGGTCATTCCAGTTCACATTCTGGAATTCCTCCAGTTCATTATTCCTTTGAGCACAATAATATTCCATCACCAACAGATATCACAATTTTTTCATCCGTTCCCCAATCAAAGGGCATCCCCTCATTTTCCAATTTTGTGCCACCACAAAGAACGTGGCTATAAATATTTTTGTACAAGTCTTTTTCCTTATTATCTCTTTGGGGTACAAACACAGCAGTGGTATGGCTGGGTCAAGGGGTAGGCATTATTTTAAAGCTATTTGTGCGTAGTTCTAAATTCCCCTACAGAATGGTTGGATCAATTCACAAATATACCTACATTGTATTAGTGTCCCAATTTTACCACAACCCCTCCAACATTTATTGCTTTTCTTTACTGTCATATTGGCCAGTCTGCTAAATGCAAGGTGGTACCTTAGAGTTGTTTTAATTTACATTTGACTAATCAGGCGGGATTTAGAATACTTTTTCATGTGCTTATTGATAGTTTTGATTTCATCCTGTGAAAACTGCCTATTCATGTCCCTTGACCATTTGTCGATTGGGGAATGGCTTGATTTTTTTGTAGATTTGACTTAGTTCCTTATATATTTGGGCAATTAAGCCTTTGTCAGAGAGTTTTGTTATAAAATGTTCTCTCAGTTTGTTGCTTTCCTTCTAATTTTGGTTGCATTGGTTTTGTTTGTACGAAACCCTTTAAATTTGATATACTCAAAATAATTCATTTTACATTTTGCAATGCAGAACCAATGCTCTTTCCAGTTCCCTAAGCTGTCTTCTGGCACCTGCCCTCTTCTTACAGTGGTCACAAATCCACAGATTCTCAGAGCTGCGAGGAGGAATCTCTGGTGCTGTAAGAAGGGAAGGCCCTCTGGATTTTACAGTGAGTGCCCATCCAGCCACTGCTTGAAGACCTCCAGTGAAGCAGTGGCCACCATCTTCTGCAACTGATCCTTCTATTTTTGAGCATCTCTAATTATTGAGAAGAAATTAAGCCTCGGTTGCCCTTTTTGTAACTTTCTTCCATTGCTCCTGGCTCTGCTCTCAGTTGGCAAACAGAAAAAAGTTCAATCCCATCCAAATTATATCCCCTATGGCTACTTGAAGTCATCAATAGTGTTCTCCAAAGTCCTTCCTTCTTCAGGCGAAACTTCCCTAATTTTAGTTCCCAGCTGATCCTTCTCTGACCTGCCTTCAAGGCCCTTCACCATCCTAGTGACCATCCTCTGGACATGCTACCTTTTCAATGTCCTTCCTAAAGACATGACAAAGAATGCTCTCTTCTGTCAGAGGAAGGACATACAGATCAAAGGAGACTCTCTTTTATATTCTTTTATTTATGGTTTTATCTTGGGGATTTGGTTTTATATGAGTATTCTCTTACAACAATGACCAAAGAAGCACATTTTGTATGAGAATACACATATAATCCAAATCAAATTGCTTACCGTCTCTGAGAGGAGGAAGGGAAGAGAGGGAGGAAGAAAGACAATATGGATCTTAAAATTTTGGAAATCATATGTTGAAAATTGTAATTACATGCAATTGGGAAAATAAAATATCACTGAATTTAAAAAAAACTAAATATTAACGTCCTTCCTAAACTATGGTGCCCAGAAGTGAATAACATCTGGCCCTAATATTCAAATAAATTAACAGTGGACCCTGGAGAGGTGTGGCGTTTGTGACTGTAGCTGTCCTGACTGTATCTGCCAAAGAGGTACAAGTCCATGGAAGGCTGGGACTTACCCTTCAGGACTGAAAAACCATAATGTATTGGGCAGCACCATGGAGTATGAACTCAGGGAAATGAAAAAGAAGAGTTGCCACAAAAAAGAAAAATAGAGACCAATAAGAAGTGTTTCTATGTTGTTTTAATATTTACTATTAATAAATTCCCTCCTTTTTTGTAGAGGGCAGAGACTTATGGGTAAGGAATAGCTCATAAAATACATACAATGCAGAGCAAGGTGGTATAAGGCATGAAGTCAGGAAGACCTGAGTTCAAATCCAGCCTCAAACATTTACAAGCTATATGTTCCCTGTTTGCCTCAGTTTCCCAGTATATAACATGAGCATACTAATAACACCTACTTTCCAGGGTTGTTGTAAAGATCAAATGAGATAATAATTATAAAGCACTTAGCACAGTGCCTGGCATATAGTAAATGTTATAGAAATGTTAGCTATTATTATTTTATTATTATCATTATTACTATCTTTCTTGAATTGCCTTTCTCTTTCCTTTTCATTCTCTGGTTCAACAGGATGATTTCCTGGACAGAGAAGGGGCAGTGATATACTCAGAAACAAAGGTAAGATGAAAAGAAAAGATTGTCATTTAGTCATATTTTCAGTCATGTTGGACTCTTCCTTGGAGGTTTTCTTGGTAAGGTACTATGTCCTTCTCCATTTTACTTTATAGATGAGAATATGAGGCAGAGTGAAGTGACTTGTCCAAGATCACACATGGAGTAAGTGTCTGAGGCCAGATTTGAACTCAGAGAGATGTCTTCCTGATTTTAAACACAGTGTGCCATCCACTGCACCACCTAGCTTCCCCTAAAGCACTATAAAATGTCCGTTGTTAAGATTAGCATTACTGTTGTGCCACGTTGCCTTCTAAAAGTGAAAACAGTTAGCCAGGCAGTCAACAAGCAGTCATTAAGAGTTTGCTACATTAAGTGCTCAGGGGAGCTCATATTTTAATGGGGAAGACAACATGCAAAGAATTAGGTGTATACAAAGTAGATAGAACATCATCTCAGAGTGAAGGCCTGGGTGGGAACTGAGGTAGGAGACAGAGAAAGGATTCCTACAGAAAGTGGGACTCAGTTTAATAAGTTTTGTTTCTCTCTCTCTCTCTCTCTCTCTCTCTCTCTCTCTCTCTCTCTCTCT
>NC_058131.1:18648953-18658668 GCF_016433145.1 Gracilinanus agilis | reverse complement strand
CTTTCTTTCTTCCTTCCTTCCTTCCTTCCTTCCTTCCTTCCTTCCTTTCTTTCTTTCTTTCTTTCTTTCTTTCTTTCTTTCTTTCTTTCTTTCTTTCTTTCTTTCTTTCTTTCTTTCTTTCTTCCTTCCTTCCTTCCTTCCTTCCTTCCTTCCTTCCTTCCTTCCTTCCTTCCTTCCTTCCTTCCCTTCTTTCAGAATATAGAAAACAAAATGCCAATTGAAAGAATTCAGACAGTTTTCAGCAAAAATCCTATGCTGCAAACTACAAGGCATGTAGTAGTTAAACTGAAAATTTTCAATGACAAACAAAAAATTCTGCAAGTAACTAGGAAGACTCCTTGATTACTCCACTCACCCAATAATAAAATTTGGCTTAGTACCCAAGATATGTGGACAATTAACAGAAAAACAGCATATATGTATTTCTATACATATTTATATGTGTGTATGTCCAGATGTCATTTGCCAGTCAGTATATGTGGTCAAAAGCTATGAAGCATTAACAAAAAAATTGCAGATGATTAACAACTGTATGGAAGAATGCTCCAAATCACTAATAGAAAAAAAAAGGAAAGGCTAATGAAAACAATCCTAAGATTTCCCTCCTTGCCCGACAAGTAGACAGTAATGACAAAATATGGAAACAGTCCATTTTGGATGAGCCAAGGGAATGTACACATATTGGGACACTATTGGCACAGCTATAATTCGGTGAAATTATTTTAGAAAGCAATTTGGAACTATGGGAATGTTTTAAATGCCCATTACTCTTTGCTCCAAAGTTTCCACTTGTAGGGCTATACCTCAAGCAGGTCCTTGATAAGAAGAAAGCACACAAATATACCGACATACTTATAGCAGCACTTTTTTGTGGCTTAACAAATTGTAGAACATGAATATTACAGTGTAATGAGCAATGGCACAAATATCAACTTCAAAATATACTGGAAAAGGAGGCAGCTGGGTAGCTCAGTGGATGGAGAGTCAGGCCTAGAGACCGGAGGTCCTAGGTTCAAACCCGGCCTCAGCCACTTCCCAGCTGTGTGACCCTGGGCAAGTCACTTGACCTTACCACTCTTCTGCCTTGAAGCCAATACACAGTATTGACTCCAAGAAAGAAGGTAAGGGTTTAATATATACTGGAGAATTCAACCAATAAACTGCCTGAGAACTGGAATAGCATAAAAACCAAACCATTGCACACAACAGCAAAGATTTGTTTTATGAGTAAGAACTAAAGAACAGCCTTTTTAATATCCTGGCAATGTTTATAATTATACTGACATCTATGTTCCTTAACCACATGCTCATAATCTCTAAACTCTTCTTAATGAAAAACATCCCCGATATAGAGACCTAGCAGAAAGTATCAAAACTACTTGGGGAAAGCTGGAGTCACATATTAATCCTTTCCATCTGTTGACACCTGGATTTTCTCAGTGAATCTACAGAGAATGAAATGCTTGTCTAATGGTTTTACTCAATTATAAGTCTAAAAAAGTTATGCAATTCAACGGTGCAATAAAACACAGAACACTAAATATAAAAGACTAATTGCATGGGCAGCTAGGTGGCACATGAGATAGAGTGCCCTGCCTGAAGTCAGGAAGACTCATCTTCATGAGTTCAAATCTGGCCTCAGACACTTCTTCGTTGTGTGACCCTGGGCAAGTCACTTCACCCTGTTGTTGGCCCCAGTTTCTTCATCTATAAAATGAACTGGAGAGGAAATGGCAAACCACTTCTGTACCTTTGCCAAGAAAACTCTAAATGGAATTGCTATAAACATAACTGGGGGGGAGAGGGGGGAATAGTAGCGTGTCCATGTGTTCAAGAACCATTTCTATCTAAACAGTCAAACAAGATGAGGTAACTGATTTTCAATAATGCCAATAAATTGCTAATAATGGATTATTATATCTGGCCCCATCAAAATGTGAGGATTTAATTATAATCTTAAATAATAATAATGTTTTAGAAACTTCTACTCCTTTTGATTATTCTGTGTCAGAAGTGAATGTGAACACCATGTGATCTGAAGCCAATTTCAGGACAGCACTAGGTTTAGTGGGAACCTGGAAAAGAGGAAGGAGGGAGGGGAAGGGGAGTCAGGAAGTCTGAGTTTTTATTGACTTATCCACCTGCCCTAGGTGAGCCCCCTGGACTCAGGACTGTCAGGAAAGGACTGGGGCTATCTCCCTGAGAGCTTTTTTGTTTTCTTTAGAGGTCAATTACTTCCCATCTGGGGAGGTTGTGAACATTAAGAGGTGGCTGGAGTGATGGGTTTGAGTGGGGTCCCAGAGATAAAAGACTGATTACCTCCGGAGAGCCTGCTTGCTGAAACCTCTTACAAGGATAAGCAGTTGTCGGGAAGGGATACCCACACAAAAGGAGCAGATTTCAGTGAGGAAGAGATTACAGGGATGGAAAGTTGACAGGGGGACTGGGGGAGGGAGCTGCAAGGGGAGTAGCCTTTTAAATTAATCCTAACGGAGAGACAGACGGTCTGTCAGGGAAGTGGGAGAAGAGGTTTTCTCTCCTCTGCTCTTCCTCCCCCTCCCATTCCCTCTCACCTCTTCCCATTCCATCCGAACAAAAATGGGCCAGGTCACACTGGAACCTGGAAGGGGCTCGTGTGCATTTTTCAGCTGGCTAACCTCTTCAGATGGGCAAGGCATTTCCCTAGCAGGAATTTAGAGAAGGCAAACCTAGTCATTTCCCCATTGGGCAGGTTTTACATGAGCCAAAGGAAGAATTTTTATTTTCATTTTTTTAATGAAAGTTTTATTGATGCTTTTTTACATTGCTGTCACTTCTGAATAATTCTGCTCCCTCAGCCACCCCCAAAGATCCTTCCCTCATAACAAAGAAATACAGCTAAGCAAAACAAATGTATGGTCGGGCTTTGTCTGAACACATAGGCTTCATTCATTGCCTAGAGCTGCAGAGAAAAGGGAAACATTATTCATTGTCCATCATCCATGAGAGCCAAGACTGATCCATGTCGATCAGAGTTCCAGTGCCTTTCAATGCTGTTCCTCTTTGCATCATTCTAATCCATGTCCATGATATTGTTCTCCTGCTTTTGCTCACTTCATTCTGCATCAGTCCATTCTAATCTTTCTAATTTCCTATGAATTCTTCATGTTTCCTATTCTTCCCAATGCAACCATATTTAATATCCATCTACCACATTAAAAAAAACAAAACAACCAAATACTTGGGGGCTTATTTTGTTTCCAAATTTTTCCTACCACAGGAAAAATGCTGCTATAAAAAATGCTCTGTACCTGGGGTCTCTCCTTCTGTCTTTGATCACCTTTGGAGTAAAGGTCTAGTAACTTAAATATATATGTATATGAATATGCAATTCCAAAGTGTTTTCCAGAAGAGTTGGATCAATTCGTAAACCCACCAATAATGCATTAATGTGCCTGGTGTCCCACAGCCCTTCCAACATTTGTCATTTTCCTCTTTTCTTGATGGAAAATTTAAAAGAGTATTATTTAGAGGGGCAGCTGGGTAGCTCAGTGGAGTGAGAGTCAGGCCTAGAGACAGGAGGTCCTGGGTTCAAACCCGGCCTCAGACACTTCCCAGCTGTGCGACCCTGGGCAAGTCACTTGGCCCCCATTGCCCACCCTTACCAATCTTCCACCTATGAGACAATACACCGAAGTACAAGGGTTTAAAAAAAATTCAAAAAAAAAAAAGAGTATTATTTATAACATAGAGAACACCTTTATGACATAAAACAAGAAGGGCATAAATGGAACAACTTGGAAAGTTACATGATGAAATGTGATATAGATTTTTTTTATATAGGCCATGTTGGAATTTGTATTGCTTGACTGCATGTTTGTTATAAAGATTTTTTTCTTTTAAATGGAGGAGGTGGGAAGGAAAAAAAATAGATTTTATTCATCGAAATTTTTAATTTATTTTAAAAAATAAAGTCATGTGCTGAATTCACTCCATATTTTAAAAGAAAAATACCTAACAGAGATTCCCAAATTCATGTCCAAGTCGACTTTTCTGTTCTACTATTTATGGAAAAGTTTTTTAAAGTTGTTGTTTGTAAGTCAAAATTTTTATAATAATAATAATAAAATCAAGGAAGAAAATTCCATTCAGTTAAATTTAGTGGGAGATTATGGTGAAAATTCAGTCTCTGGCTTAAGATCTGGTTAGTTAGTTGATATTTATTTTGTTCTTTCTGCTTAGGTCTCAGAATCCCCAAGTGAAGGATCTCCTACCACAAAACTTCAGTTTCATACTAATAACTAGGTCCAGAGATCATAGGATTTAGGAATTGGAAGGGACCATGGTGATTGCATCCTCTAAAGCCTTTATTTGACAGATGATGAAGTTATAGCCCAGAAAGATTGTGGTGCTCCCAAGATCCCATAGCTAAGCAGTCACTAGGAAAGCTACAATTCAAACCTGAGTCTCCGGGGGTCAAAAATAGCACCTTTTAATTAATCCATATTATATTAAATTTGTATTAAACCATATTATATTCAACCAACTCTGCTAAATTGTGCCCAGCCATTCTTTAATTAGGTCTGGCTTAATTTCCACCTTCTATGAGAAGTCTTCCCTGACTATTACGAGTCCAGAGTGTTCTTCCTTCCTTTGCACTTAGAAGACTCCAAAATAATTTAAATGCAAACTAGAACTTCTTACTATAAATATTTTATTGAACCCCGATGCAAATTTTATATTAAACAATCAAGAGACATTTGTTTGGATCTCTAAATTTAGACTCAACAATAAGGTTCTTTAAATTCCAATTTTTATTAAAATTCATCGTTATCAATTTTTTTAAAAATGTGCACAGAGGAAAAAAATGGATTTCTTTATGAATGGAGAAAGGAATCATTGAAATAAGGCAAGAAAGGAAAATTATAGTGGGAAAATGCTGTGTATTCTGCCTCCAAATATTATTGAATTCTCTGATGGCATGTATTGAGATCTATGTCTCTTACTTGTCATCAGGGAGATCTGGGATCAAATCCCTTTTCCACTTCTGGGTAACAAGGGTAGATGATTTCTAATTCAACTTAACATTCTATATCTGCTGCTATTAGCATTGGTGGAAGTGGCTCCCCACACAGGGGAAACCACACATCCTCCCCATATTCTAGAAAGTGACACAGAGCCAAATGCCCTTTGTTCCCTTAGAATCTAAAGGGACAGAATTGTTATAACATTGTCACATAATGAAATAGTCAAGTTTCACTTTAGAAAAGTAAATGGCCTAAGAGTTAAACACTCTAAACTTTTATTGATGCAAAATCAAATGGGAGAAAAACATCAGAACTGGATTTTTCTTACCACACGTTTACCAAAAGAACATTTCCCAACTGAGCCCTGGACCTTAATAAAAAAAAATATTTACATTTGATTTCATCTCTTTCAGTCTAAACATCTCTTAGCATCTTGATCTCAGGGCATTTTCTCGGGGAACCATTGCCATGCCAGGAAGTCTGTGTTTATTTACCAGTCAGCAGATGACACATCTTACTTCACCTCCTGTCTCTTAGTCTGCAACTTAGACTCTCTTTTTCTAGCCTGAAAGAAACCTTTGGTATAAAATTGAAGGAAGAGAAAGGATTAAATAAAAATGCCTCCAGAAGCTAAAGCATCATTGCTCTTGCCTTCATCTGAGGGCTGAGAAGTCTTGACCTTGAGTCTTAACATTTGGCTTTTAAAAAAATTAATTTATTTACTTTTTATATATTTTTTTAAACCCTCACCTTCAGTCTTGGAGTCAATACTGTGTATTGGCTCCAAGGCAGAAGAGTGGTAAGGGCTAGGCAATGGGGGTCAAGTGACTTGTCCAGGGTCACCCAGCTGGGAAGTGTCTGAGGCCAGATTTGAACCTAGGACCTCCCGTCTCTAGGCCTGGCTCTCAATCCACTGAGCTACCCAGCTGCCCCTTAACATTTGGTTTTTGACATTCTTATTTATAAACATTTGAGGAAAGGAGGAGGTGAAAACTTTGAATGGTTTCCACGCAAAATTATGCATTGATTTCATGTTTTTTTTAAACACTCCCTTTTGTAATTTTACAGGAAAAAAAAAAAAAACAACAAACAAAACCAAAACCAAAATCCTAGAACCAGCACATAAAGAACAAAAGAGAAAGGAATCTATTCTCTAGAAATGACACTGGTACGCTGAAAACAAAATGTGGGAGGGCTGTCACCACTCTGCAAGGTATCTGTTGGAGGAAGGATTTACTCTCAAAGGAGTTTGGTCCTCAGTCACACTGAGTATCTCTGAAGTGAAAAGAGACTGGCATATACTTTCCCCTTTCGCTTCCCCGAGATCTCTTCTCTTCTGATCTCCTTTTTCCACTCTAAACTCTAGAGACTCTATTCCACCTTTTCCATTAGTCCCAAAGGGAGTGTTCTCCCTCATGCCACAGAATCGCAGGGTGCCTGGGAAAAGTTCTCCATTAGGGGTTAGGAAAGTCTTGGTTCCCAATTCCATCTCTTTCAGCTACTAGCTGTATGACCTTCACCTCTGATCCTTAGTTGACTTACCAAGACAATAATCAGGATGCTGCCTCTGCCACCATCACAATCAGGTTGCCCTGAGTGTAAGTAATATATTTTGCAAGCCTGAGCGCTATCTAAAAGTGCCATTTCAATGTCACCAACGATTTAGCAAATGGATAGCAGTGAGGGGTTGTCTGGTGGGCAGAAAGACCTAGACCACGTGGGTCCGATCTGGAAGACACTGTCGAGATTCTAGACCAACGCTTTTTTTTTTCTTTTGGTGGATGAGGAAACCGAGGTCCACAGAGCGGAAGTGTCTAGCCCAACGTCCCACAGAGAATACATTGCAAACGTCGGGCCTCTGGCTCCTATTCCGGACCAGCCTTATTTCTGGGAAGGAAGTGGGGAGTGGGGACTTACCGGTCTGGAGAATGTCTGTCACTGGCTTGGGGAGTGAGTGAGAGCTTTGGGGAGGAGGGGAGGAGGCGGCACATTGGACAAAGTAGGAAATTAAATAATGCTTGTTGGACGAATGAACATAATGAAATATGCTGATGGGATGCATCTCCCGGCATTCCTTATTCTAGGTTAAAGAGAATAAACTGTTTAGTCTGGGGTTTTCCAGGTGACCTTGGCCAAGTAAGGAGGGGCTTGAAGTCCAAAAGCTAGAAGGTGCCTTTTGCCTTAAAACAAAAGCCTGGAGTGCTCGCGCTCTGCCCACGCGTGGGGTCAAACCAAGAACGGAGTGGACAGAGCCTCCTGGAGAGTGGGACTGTCCAGGAATCCTTGACGGAGTCATTTTATACGCACTGTAGGCGAAGGAGGAGAGAGTCCCGAGCAATCGAGCAATCGCCCGGGGTTCCAACGGCCCCTGTCCTTAGCAGAGCCGGAAGTGTGTGCAGAACGGGGGCGTCGGGCCTCACCAAGCCCTGACGCCCTGCAGCGAGGCTGGCGGCTGTCCCTGGGAGCTCTGGGCCGACGGATGTACCATGCCAAAGCTCAGGTTGGCGCAGGGGCCTGCGGGTGGGTAGCTGGAGGCTGGAACAGCGCTGTAAGGGGCGCTGTAGCAGGGATAGGGGGCGTACGGGGTGCTGTAGGACTGGCCGCCCCCTCGCACGCAGGGTCTGCCGTCCCGGACCAGCACTGGCACCGCCACCCTGCGGGCAGACAGTGACGGGGGCGGCTGGCCGGCCAGCTCCAGGGACGCGTCCTGCCGTTGTCTCTTGCACTTGTAGCGGCGGTTTTGAAACCAGATCTTCACCTGCGTGGAGGTGAGCTGCAGCACGCGGGCCAGGTGCTCGCGCTCGGGCGCAGACAGGTACCTCTGCTGCCGGAAGCGGCGCTCCAGTTCGAACACCTGCACCTGAGAGAAGAGGACGCGGGGCTTCCGTCGGGGGCGAGCCTTGGAGCGCTCCGCAGAGGGGCCGCCTGAGCTGCTGCTGATGCGGGCTTCTGCCTCCTTCTCCCCGTCCCGGCTTTGCCCTGAAAGCAAACGAGTCAAGACCGAGAGAGAGAGACACGCAAGAGCATGAGCAATCCAGACTCTTTCAGCTGAATCTGGGGAGCCGGGGTGGTTTTATTTCGAAGGGAATCCCCGCACCTCCCCACCAGTGCAGTGAGATTTAGAGCTGGAGGGCTTGAGTTCGAATTCTACCTCAAAGCGGGAATTTGGGGGTAGTTGAAAAGATGTTAAACACGAATCCAAGGCATGTGTGTTTGACTTCTGCTTGGAAAACTTATAGCTGGGTTATTTAGACAAGACAATGAACTTCTCTGTGCTTTGCGGTACTTTAAGGAAGATTTATACAAAGTGATCTTTAAGTCTTAAAGCCCCATCCAAAGGGCAGCCAATTATGCTAACTATGCAATCTGGGGCAACTTACTCCATTCTGGGCCTCAGTGTCCCCTTTTGTAAAATGAGAAGGTTGAAATTTAGGTTCCTTCCAGGCTCCAAAGTTAGCTAGATAATAAAACGCACCGGATACGGGGATTTGTCTTATTCGACTCTGCATTTTGTTTTTCTTTTTCTTTTCCAGTGGATGGAGGAAATGGCAGGGAGAAAAGAAATACTCTTGGGGGGAGGGATGGGGGGAGGCAGGTGTGTTTAAAAGACATAGTGGGGGCAGGTAGGTGGCTCAGTGGATAGAAAGTCGGGCCTAAAGACCAGAGGTCCTCAGTTCAAATCTAGCCTCAGATACTTCCCATCTGTGCAATCCTGAGCCAGCCGCCTAACCCCCATTGCCTAGCCTTTAACCCTCCTCTGCATCGGAACCAATACTCAGTGTTAATTCTAAGGTAAGGTAAGGATTTAAAACAAAACAAAACAACACAAAAAGAGATAGTGGACTTGGAGTTAGGTGAGCAGCACTCTGGCTCCTGAAGGGACAGCAGAGATCAGCTAATGCGACCCTCCCTTTTTAGAGAGGAGGAAACAGGTTTTGCCCCAGGAGCCCAAGTGACTAATTGATCCAAGACTACATAGGGAGGAAGTAGGAGCTCATGCTCAGAAATGAGTTTTGAACCCAGGTCTTCGGATTCCAAAGCTGGCATACCACGACTAGGAGGAAGTCTAAGCTCTGACATTTACTAACTTAGTAACCCTGGGCTAGACAATCCATTCGTCTTGTTTTCCCAGATGCAAAATGGTGACAAGAATGCTACCATGACCGCGGGATTGCAAGTGAGGAAAGCGCCCAGTAAACCGTCCTGACCTCATATTCATGAGCTTTTCTCGTTCTGTATTAATGGCCCTCCTTTCCTAAGTCTGCCAACGTTGCCTTTACCTAAGATCTATGGTTTTCCTCAGGAAGCTCAAGCAGATGGCAATTAGAATTGTCAGGGGAAAAAGTCGTGCAGCAGTCAACTCTTTGATAAGTGACCTCTCAGGGTTTCGAGGTTGCTCCTGGGTCCTGGGACACAGTACATTGCAGTACATTCCTAGGCAAGCACTAGCAGTTTCCTGAACTCACTCCCACCTGCAAGCATTTGCTTTCAACTGGAGCAGCCTTTGAGAGCCTAGGGTTACCTCTACACCTCAGTAAGGCATAAGGCTTCGGAAAGGGGAATAAACCTTCAGGGTCTCTACTCCCCAACCTGTCTCCTATACAACTGTCAAGGCAATCTCTCTCTCTCTCTCTCTCTCTCTCTCTCTCTCTCTCTCTCTCTCTCTCTCTCTCTCTCTCTCTCTCTCTCTCTCTTTCTCTCTCTCTCTC
>NC_058131.1:18631765-18646003 GCF_016433145.1 Gracilinanus agilis | reverse complement strand
CTTCTCTCTCTCTCTCTCTCTCTCTCTCTCTCTCTCTCTCTCTCTCTCTGCCTTTCTTTCTGTCTCTGTCTTGTCTTCTCTTGCAGTCTCTGTATCTCTGAGTCTGTATTTAGACGCTCTCTTCCTTTCTCCGTTCCTCTGTCAGTGAAAAAGATTGCAAAAATGGCAATGGGAGGGCATCTCCCGGGAGGCGGGCTGTTCCTCTTTCCTTTAGTAGGTGGGAGGCACCACGCCACTTGTTCTAGGTCTCCAAGGAAACTGTATAGATGATGGTTTGCAGGCTGAAAGAGGTTAGGCGAGTTCTGAGGCTGGAAGAGACGAGATGTAGAGCCCAAGGCTTCGGATTGCCCACCCCGAGGACACTGCCCTAGGCTTCGCACAACCTAATGTGCCAGAGATGTCAGGGAGCATCTGACCTCCCTCAGTCCAACCTACCCTGTGCCTACACAGGACAAGAGGTGGGACAGCCTGTGCTAGTTAGTAGCCAACCGGAGCTCTCCACACTGGGAGGCGATCCCTTTCATGCCATTTTGCAGCTGCTCTAAGGGTTAGGAAGCTATTTTCTAAATGCAGTCAGTCTTTCTCCAACTCCAGCCTTGAACCCTCGGAGCTCTAGGAGAGAACGTGTCCTAGCCCTAAACTGTCTAGCAAAAAGAGCCTTTCCCCGTATTCCTTTTCCTTAATAGCGTGGGGGAGCGTCACGTGGGGGGAGGGGACTGGAGGAGATGGAGCTGTGAGGCAATAAAACCAATCCGGGCGATTAGCGTCCATTAGGATCCCATTAGCCCCAGGATTTCTGCGATAAGGGCTGCAGGACTCCCGAGTTTGGCTTTCAGGCTCCGCCAGACTGGGGAGTGGGGGAGAGGGGGGAGGCTGGGGGCTGGGGGTTGGGCAGGAGGCTTGGCTGCTCAGAGACACGGGAAATCTTTAGGCTCTTCCCTCTCTTGACTCCTACAGCTGCTGGAAAGGGAAGGAGACCTCCTCACCAAAAACGAAAACAAAACCCCTCACAATATGTCTTAGAACTAAGAATGGATTCCAAGGCGAAAGAGCAGGAAAGGGCAGGCAATGGGATTAAGTGACTTGCCCAAGGTCCCACAGCTAGGAAGTGTCTGAGGTCCGATTCTGCTTTGGCCACAGACTTTTAGCAAAGGTTTCTAAATAGGAAGGCCCCAGTTTGAATTCTGCCTGTTAACCTTTCTAAGCCTCGGTTTTCTCCAAAGTAACTGGATGCACGATTAACCCCACATGCATTCATTAGCACTTTCTATGTCCCAGGCACTGAGCTTTGCTATTCAGGCCCCTCTGACTCTTCGAGACCCCATTTGGGATTTTCTTGGCAAACATACCTGAGTGGTTTGCCATTTCCTTCTCCAGCTCATTGGATAGCTGAGGACCCAGGTGTCCTAGGCTGGATTTGAACTCTGGAAGGTGAGTCTTCTTACTTCCAGGCCCCAAACTCTATCCATTGTATCAGGTAGCTACTTTGGCCAACGTGCTAGGGGCTGGGTAATTCAGAGACTACAGTGGAAGAGTTCCTGCCCTCAGGCAGCTTTCCTTCTAAGGGGAGAAGCAGTATGTACATACATTAAGACTATAAGGTAGTGTAGAAAAGGCAGAACTAAACCTAGTTGTGTAACCCCTGGCAGGTCCCTTAATCTAGTTTGTCTAGCCCAGGCCCTTCTGTCTTAGAGTGAAAAGAGTTCAAAAAGGAAAAGAAAGGAAGGGGAGGAAAGGGAAGGGAAGGGAAGGTACCACACTACCAGTATGGACCTTAGAGTTGTGAAAGTCAAATGAGATGATGGGCAGAAGGGGCTTTACCCACCTGAAAATGCCACCTTTTACCCACATTTTTTTAAACCCTTAACTTCTGTGTATTGGCTCCTTGGTGGAAGAGTGGTAAGGGTGGGCAATGGGGGTCAAGTGACTTGCCCAGGGTCACCCAGCTGGGAAGTGTCTGAGGCTGGATTTGAACCCAGGACCTCCTGTCTCTAGGCCTGACTCTCAATCCACTGAGCTACCCAGATGCATCCTCTTTTATCCACATTTTTATGTTTTTCTCAAACAACATTTTTTCTGTCATCAACACTTTAATTCAACAATTGATTTAAGCACTTCTTCTAGACCTATGCTAGGCAACTGAGGATTAAAAAAGACAAAAATTGAGTCAGTTAGGTGGCTCAGTGGATAAAGAGCCAGGTCTTGAGGTCCTCAGTTCAAATCTGGCCTCAGACACTTTCTCAGTGTGTGACCTTGGGCAAATCATTTAACTGTTGTTGACTAATTTCCTAGTTTCCCCCACTTTTCTGCCTTAGAACTGATATTTGGTATTCATTCAAATTCACAAGGTAAGGGTTAAAAAAAAGATAAAAACCGTTGTCCTCTCCCACTTGGAGTTTATTTTTTTTACTAGAGATTTATATGGCTGGAATACTTCTTGTATAGCACCATTTTATAGGTGTAGGGGTAGAAATCCCTTAGATTGATCCTTTTGACATGAGAAATTCAAATAGAAACCATTCCAGAGCTCCCCAGTTGACAAGAGCTTTTGAACTTATTTTTCTTTTTGGGGGGTGGAGGAAAGGGGTTGGGTGAGAGTAGGGTAGATGGGCCAGAGAATGGGAATCCACTGAACTCTGAGAACAATGACAATGAGCTCATCATTGTTGTTTCCATATGAACTACTCATGGGACCCTGCATAGAGTTAATAGTAAAAGATGGAAAATACGGATGGTAGTCCTATCCTGGACAATGGATCTCAAGTAAAAATTGTATTCCTATCATTTCATAAGATAATTGAGGGGGGCAGCTGGGTAGCTTAGTGGATTGAGAGGCAGGCCTAGAGATAGGAGGTCTTAGGTTCAAATCCAGCCTCAGACACTTCCCTGCTGTGTGACCCTGGGCAAGTCATTTGACCCCCATTGCCCACCCTTACCACTCTTCCACCAAGGAGCCAATACACAGAAGTTAAGAGTTTAAAAAAAAAAAAAGATAATTGAGGGAAACTTCCCAGGGAGGAGCCAAGATGGCTGAGTAGATAAACTAATCAGCTGAGTTCTCCCAACTACTTCAAAACAATTCCTCAGATCCAATTCTGTAGTGGTAGAGTCAACAAAAGTAAGAGTGAAATATCCTTCTGGCTAAGACAACTTAATATATAAGAAAGAAAGAACTATACCACAAGCACAAACCTAAAGGATCTGAAGGGCTGTCCTGAAGTCCTTATGGATAAGATAATGGTAGGTGGTGGTGATAGAAACAGCAGCACCTTTGGAGACTCTCAAGCCAGAGCTAGGGGAGCTGGCAACTAGTCTGAAAGAAATTAAAGGGAGACCCTTGTGATAGCACTAGACACAGGGCCTGATGCTGTTTGGCAACTCATTGCCCACACCTACTCCTGGGTCAGTGTGAAAAAGAGTACTTTTGGTCAAAAGGAGTGGAAGTCTTGAGAGGAAGTATTGATTTTGTTCATAAGGGATCCTGAAGAA
The DNA here is from genome assembly GCF_016433145.1 of Gracilinanus agilis. NCBI lineage: Eukaryota > Metazoa > Chordata > Mammalia > Didelphimorphia > Didelphidae > Gracilinanus > Gracilinanus agilis. The sequence continues at coordinate 18,642,514 of NC_058131.1, read as the reverse complement.
CAGTGTGATTTGCTATCCCCTTCCAAGGTAAGGACCAAATTACAGATCAGGGAAGCAGTGACCACATTTCTCTCCAGACCACACCACTTTGGAAGCACTGAAAACTTCCAAACATCTCAGAACTATCTCTGAAAACAGCAGTATGAAAAAATTGAAGCTTGAGACAGTGCCCCTCCCTACTTTATGAAGGGAAAAGAGCCCAACTTTAACATAAAAGTCAGAATCAAAAAATAGGTGGAAAAATGAGCAAACAACAAAAAAGAATCTGACCATAAAACTACTATGTAAGAGGAAGATCTCATGACAGAACCCAGAAGATTCTGACAAAGTGAAAACAGCTACAAGAAAAGGCAAAAAAAATTGTTTTGAATTGCATACAAACCCAACAAAAATTCCTAGAAGAGCTAAAAAATCATTTTCTAGATCAAATAAGAGTGGTGGAGAAAAAAATTAGATAAAGAAATGACAATAAATGAAGAAAATTGTGAAAGGATAATTAATAGCCTGGTTTAAAAAAAGATATGAAAATACTAAAGAAAACAACATCATAAAAACAGAATTGGCCAAATGGAAAGTGAAGCACAAAAATTCACTGATGGAAAGTATACACACACACACACACACACACACACACACACACACGCACACACACAGAATTAAATTAGAGGGGGTGGAGCAGATTCAATTATGTTTCAGTTGAAGTAAAAAATGGAAAAAGAGGTACAAAAGTTCACTGAAGAAAATTCCTTAAAAATGAGAATTGGGCAAGTAGAAGATAATGATTCCATGGGACATCAAGAAACAGTAAAACAAAATCAAAAGAATGAAAAAAGTGGAAGACAATGTAATGTATTTCAATGGGAAAACAGCTAACCTGGACAATAGATCTGAGAAAAGATAAATTTGAAAAATAAATAGTATACTTGAATATCCCTATCTTAGAAAAAATTGAATAAGCCATCAATGAACTCCCTAAGAAAAAAATTCCCAAGATCAAATGGATTTATGAATAAATTCTTTGTTTTTAAACCCTCACCTTCTGTCTTGGAGTCAGTACTGTGTATTGGCTCCAAGGCAGAAGATTGGTAAGGGTAGGCAATGGGGGTCAAGTACTTGCCCAGAGTCACACAGCTGGGAAGTGTCTGAGGCCAGATTTGAACCTAGGACCTCCATCTCTAGGCCTGGCTCTCCATCCACTGAGCCACCCAGCTGCCCCCTATAAGTAAATTCTACCAAAGCTTTAAGTAATAATTAACCCCAATACCATATAAACTATTTGGAAAAAGTAGACACAGGAATACTACCAAATTCCTTTTGTAATACGAATATGGTTTTGATACTTAAATCAGGGAGAACAAAAACAAACAAAACTATAGAACAGTTTCTTTCATGAATACTGATGCAAAAAATTGATGCAAAAAATCAAATAAATCGCAGTAATATATAAAAAAGACTGTATAGTATGACCAGGTAGGATTTATACCCAAAATGCAGGGCTGGTTTGATATTAGAAAAACTATCAGCATTATAGTCTATATCAATAAAAACAGCAATAAAAATCATATATCATCAGGCAGATGCAGAAAAAGCCTTTGATAAAATACAACACTAGTTCCTATTAAAAATACTAGAGGGGCAGCTGGGTAGCTCAGTGGAGTGAGAGTCAGGCCTAGAGACAGGAGGTCCTAGGTTCAAACCCGGCCTCAGCCACTTCCCAGCTGTGTGACCCTGGGCAAGTCACTTGACCCCCATTGCCCACCCTTACCAATCTTCCACCTATGAGACAATACACCGAAGTACAAGGGTTTTAAAAAAATACTAGAAAGCATAGAAATCAATGGAGCTTTTCTTAAAATAATATGTAAAAGCTATCAAAAACCAAGAGCAAGCACTATCTATAATGAGGATAAACTCGAAGCTTTCCTAATAAGATTGGAGGGAAGCAAGGATATCCATTATCACTAATATTGTTTAATATTATGCTAGAAATGCTACTGTAAGAGAAGAAAAAGAAATTGAAGGAATAAAAATAGGTAACAAGGAAATAAAACTGTTTCTTTATACAGATGCTATGATGGTATATGTAAAGAACCTTAGAGAATCAGCTAAAAAAGTATTTGAAACAATTAACAACTTTAGCAAAATTGAAGGATATAAACCTTCACAAATCATCATCATTTTTATATACTACCAGCAAAATCCAGCAGCAAGAGAAAGAGAAATAAAAATGAATATAACTAGAGACAATATAAAATTTCTTAAAGTCTATCTGCAAAAATAAACCCAGGGATTATATGAACACAATTATAATTTTTACACAAATAATTCCATCTAAACAACTGAAGAAATATTAATCGTTCATGGGTAAACTAGGCAAATATAATACAAGTGACAATTCTATGTTAATCTACTTATTCATTGCTATACCAATCCAACTACAAAATAAATTATTTTATAGATCTAGAAGATATAACAGCAAAATTCATCTGGAAGAATAAAAGATCAAGAATGTCAACAAAATCAATGAAAAAAAAAGTGAAGCAAGGTGACTTACTGGTACCAGATTTTAAATTATATCACACAGTAATAATCGTAGAAAAATCTGGTTACTGGCTAAGAAATAGAATGGTGAATCAGTATAATAGATTAGATACACTATACATAGTAGTAAATGACCAAAGTAGCATAGTATTTGAGAAATCCAAAGATTCAAGTTTTCCAGTAAGAACTCACCATTTGACAAAATTACTGGGAAGACTGAAAAGCATTTTATCAGAAACTAGTATAGACCAACATCTCACAGTATATACCAATATCAAGTCAAAATGGAGAAATGATTTAGACATAAAAGATGATATCACAAATTAGGGTTACATGGGAAAATGTACTTTTCAGATCTATAGATAAGAGAAGAATTTATGACTAAGTAAGAGATAGAGAGGATCCTAACAAGTAAAATGGATACTTTTGATGACAAAATTAAAAATCTTTTTTCACAAACAACTAATGCAGTCAAAATTAGAAGGAAAATAAGAAGCTGGCAAAAAATTAACAGCAGGTTTATCTGATTAAAGAAACAGGGCCATCAAATATATAGGGAACTGAGTCAAATTTACAAAAATAAGAGCCATTCCTTAGGTGATAAATGATCAAAGGATATGAATATTATTTTCAGAATAATAAATAAAAACTATCTATGGTTATATAAAAATGCTCTAAATCACTATTGATTAGAGAAATGCAAATTAGAATAACTCTGGAGGTGCCACCTCACATCTATCAGACTGGCTAATGTGGCAGAAAAGGAAAATAACAAATTTTGGAGGGAGTGTAGAAATATTGGGACACTAATATACTGTTAATAGAGTTGTGAATTAGTCCAATCGTTCTGGAGAAAAATTTGGAACTATGCCCAAAAGGACTATAAAATTGTGCATACCCTTCGACTACAAGTCTGTATCCAAAAGACATTTTTTAAAAGGGAACAGAACTTATTTGTACAAAAAATATTTTTGTGGTGGTAAAAGACTGGAAATTGAAGAAATACCCCTTAACAGGGGACTGGATGAACAAGTTGTGGCATACAATTCTGTTGAAACACTATTGTGAAATAGAAATGACAAGCAGAATGATTTCAGAAAAATCTAGGGAGATTTATATGAAATGATACAAAGTAAAATGAGCAGAACCTAGACACTTTAATTGCAACATTGTAAGGATAATCAATTGCGAAAGACTTAGCTACTCTGATCAAGACATTTATCTAAGATAATTCTAAAGAACCCATGGTGAAAGATGCTATCCACCTCTGGAGAGTACAGGTGAACTCTGAATACAGATTGAAGCATACTTTTTCTTTTTACTTTCCTTTTCTTTTTTTTTCTTGGTTGCGTTTTCTTTTGTAGCATGGCTTATATGAAATATATTTTGGATGACTTCACATGTGTAATCAGAATCAAATTGCTTTCCTTCTTCAGGAAGGGAAAGGGAAAGGGTTCAGAATTTGAATTTTAAAAATGATTATTAAAAAATGTTTACACGTGATTGGGAAATATTTGACTAAATTATACACACACATATAATTGAGGAAAGTACTTATACAGCCTATGGAAAGGGCTTAGATTTTATGTAGTCAGTGAGAAAGCCTACTGATATATAGGATACATCAAAGTTAGCTTTATTTTCCCAAGGAAGTTGATGTCAAGAGAAAGGTGGACAGGACACCTTGACTTTGAGTTTTGCCAACTTTCATTAAGTAGCAGTAATTAGAACCAATTCCAGTCCTTTAAAAAGTCTCATATTATACTGCCCACAACTAGCTGGGACCCAAAACTTGTACATTTTAACTATTCATATAGCTTTGCAGAGCCCTAAGAGAGAATAAAAACAAATAGTGGCAGGGTATATGAGGAAAGCTCTAAGTTTTCAAATGCAAGAGTGAATCAAGAAATATTTGAAGCTAATGGCTCTCTAGAACAGAAGAAAATATTGGTTGAGGAATAAGCTTATCAAGAGGTCAAATGTCCTAAGTACATGAACAGGATGTGGATTGTCTGAAGCCCAAACCTCAGAATCCAACTTGACTGTTCTGGAATGATTCCTTTGCCTCTGATGGAAGGCTTCAGAAACCATATGAAAGATCTACAGGTTAATGATGTCACTGCAAAATCTGGCAGCCCATCGTCTATAACGTAATACCAAAGAAGGATGGAAAGGTACAAATGTGTATAGATAACTGGACTTTGAACAAAGAATTAAAGAGCACGTTTTGTCACAGGTATAAGTTGTCCTGAGCTATCAGATAGATGATCAATGGTTCTTGGTCTTGGATTTATATTGTGGATACTGTCAGATTTATATGGTTGAGGAATGCAAAGAAGATTTTTAAAAAAAAATTCCCAGTTGTATTTTACCAATATGGCAATATGTCCCAAAGCATTGAAAACACACCTGTCACTTTCCAGTGTCTGGTGCAGAGACTGGTCAGAGAGGTATCACATATTTGGAAGTATGGGTGTACTTCGATGAACTAATTGTCTTTGGAAAGTAGAACATGAGAGACACCTGATGAAAATGTTGGATTGGTTAAGAGAAAGCTGTCAGTTGATAAATGTCAGTCACTTAACATGTCCACAACTAAAGATTAAAGAAGCATTCCTGAAATGGCTTCTTACACAGATCCTTTAAGATCTAAAGATTTTTTCCTAAGATTTATTATCCATTATACATATATGATTGAAGAGACCCAGCAGTAGAAGACAAGCAATGAAAATTGTCTTAAGTCTATAAAACCATTTGGAGAGAAGGGCATGTGAATAAGCATCCAATGATATTGTTAACTATCTCAAACTTACACCAGCTTTGAATTTTGCAAATTTAAACATTGTTCCCCCATACACACTTTTTGTCAACATGGAAGATCTGGGAGCTTTTCTGTTTCAAAAAAAAAAAATAAATGATGGTTACCAGAAACTAATTGCATTTGCCAGCAGGAGGCTGAATAATGAGACTTATTATCTATAAGCTGGGATTCTTGGCTTTGAAATGGATTATTACTGAGAAGTTCAAACACTTTGGGTAAGGAATGAGGCTGCAAGTATGGACTGATTACCTATGGGCATATTTTGACCGGTCCCAAGTTAGATGCTGATTGTTAGATATGGGTACTAGCCTAACTAGCCAATATGAATTCAAAACAAAATTCACTATGGGCCACAAAGACTAATGTGGATGTAGATACTCTGTCTAGAAGACTAAATGACAATGACATTATAATAGGAAAGCTATCTATGATAACCAGGGAACTGAATTTATATTCAAGTGGCAGCGTAACTGAGACCTTGGGACTTCAGCTAGCTGGTATCCCAACAGCACTTGTCAACCTTGTTTCATTGGATCAACCTCCTTTGCCTTAGATTTCTGGAGATGAGTGGCAGTGATAGCTGATGACTGAGAAAAGACTGAGAGAAGTGATACAATCCAAAAAAGAAAGTAGATCGTGGGTAAAGACTCAGATGCTTGAATATTTCTTACTATTTAGATAATGGCAGGAGTTTGAGCTGTTCAGTAGAATGCTGTATTTGAGGAGGACTAATTCCAGGTATGAAATGGGAAACTCATGTATGACCATGAAAATTCTATGCAATGACTTTGGGTGTATGTATGAAGAGAGGATCCTGGAACAAGTAAAAACTGATTTTACTGGTTCTAGATGACAACTGAAAACATGGAGTATGTAACTAATGCTTGATGTAAGAGAAATATCTCCAAGTTGTGTCACGTATTTGGAGGATAGATGCATAAGCAAATCTTTGGAACTCTCATGCAATGACACTTATTTTCTATATTGACTTTTTAATCTCTAGAAGGAGGTGGTAAGAACACAAATCATATCTTGTTGGAGACTGATCATTTCACTAAGTATTCTGAAGCACACTAAACCAGAAAGCATCAACAGGTGCTAAAAGTATGTTCAAGCTATATTTTTCCACATAGGGATGCTTTGTCAGGATTCATTCTGACTAAGGCAGAGACTCCAAAAATTCAGCATAGTGCCTGTCAAGTAGTAACAACTTAATAAATTTTTATTAACTATTGACTTATTTTTTAAAATTGAAATGACATTGAATCAGTAGATTAGGTTAGGTAGGATTGTCATTTTAATTATAGCCCTGCCCATCCATGAACAGTTACTGTCTCACTAATTAGACCTGACTTTGTGTAAAAAGTATTTTACAATTATGTTCACATAGTTCCTGGGTTTGTTTTGGCAGGTATACTCTGAGGTATTTTATTCAATCTGCAGTTATTTAAAATAGAGTATTACTTTCTATCCCTGCAAGACTTGGTTAGTAAATACATAAAAATATTAACTATTTATGTGGGCTTATTTTATATCCTGCTACTTTGCTAAAATTATTGATAGTTTAACTTTCTGGTTAAATCTTTGGGATTTTCCACTTATACAATCATGTTATCTGCTAACAGATGGTTTTATTACCTCTTTGCTCATTCTGATTCCTTCAGTTTCTTTTTCTTCTCTTATTTCTTTTGCTAGCATTTCTAATACTGTATTAAATAATATTGGTGAAAACGGGTCTCCTTTTTCAGGATTCTTTTTGATTTTGAAAGCAAACTACTTAAGGTAATTCTAGCTGCCGTCAAAAAATCTAGAATTGCATTTTACCATCCAAGAGGATGACCCAAAGCCCAAATGACTTTCATGCTATTGAAAATATTCAGAATTCTGACAACAGAACAACATCTCAATGGCCTTAGCATGTAGCATTTCTAGTCCACATTTAACTCCACCAGGAATTAGACTTCATGCTTTTCACTTTACTTGCTGATGTTTGAATGACAGCCATGCCTACCCAATGGCTTCTACTTTGGAGTTTCTGAGGGTGGAGATGGTTCAAGTGTTCACAACTTCTCAACTAAGGCGGAAAGACGCCTCCATCTTTGGCTCAGAGTTGTTAAAACAGAAACAAAAGATGGTATGTCGTCTGAGTGCATCCTCAGGATCTACTATAAGGAGACATGGTTCTGTTGAGAGATTTTGGGGTTCACGGGACACACCTTGCCTCCATTGTGCATGAGAATGCAGTCCTCTGTTAACTGCCCAAATCACTTGAGTTCTCCCCTTCTCAGTTCTCCCATCCAATGAGAAGGAATTTAAGAGAATAGGAGAAATTGATTTTATTTCTGCATTCAGAAGCAAGAAGAGAATTGATCTGAGCTGACTGCTGAATCCCAGTTGCACAGTGTCTTTCAATTGCTATGACAATAATTTTTCTTTATAAAATACATTTCAGCAACCACTAAAAACTTGTGTGGTATAGTTAATACTGGCCCATTCAGAGACTGAGGGAGAAGTTTGGATCTTCTTAGAGAAAAGGGAGATCCATCCAGCTTCAGCATGGCTAGATAGAAATTGGAGGAAGACTAGTGAATGACTTCATTAAAGAGTTCCAGGCAGGGGGCAGCTGGGTAGCTCAGTGGATTGAGAGCCAGGCCTAGAGTCAGGAGGTCCTAGGTTCAAATCTGGCCTCAGACACTTCCCAGCTGTGTGATCCTGGGTAAGTCACTTAACCACCATAACCTAGCCCTTATCACTCTTCTGCCTTGGAGCCAATACACAGTATTGACTCCAAGATGGAAGGTACAGGTTTAAAAAAAAAAAAAAAAAAAGAAAAGCGTTCCGGGCACATAGGAGATATGGAAATCATACCCACTAGCCAAGCAGGTTTCCATAAATAGATCTAATAAGTCATAATAGAAAATTATGTAAGATTTTAGAGATAAAGAGGAAACATCTTTACAAGAGAGGATGAGGGTATCCTCAGGTGCAGAATATTGCATATTTTATAATATTTTTCTTTTTCTTTTTTCTTTTTTTTAACCCTTACCTTCCATCTTAGAATCAATACTGTGTATGGGTTCTAAAGCAGAAGAGTGGTAAGGGTAGGCAATGGAGGTTAAGTGACTTGCCCAGGGTCACACAGCTAGGAAGTGTCTGAGGTCATATTTGAACCCAGGACTTCCCATCTCTAGGCCTGGCTCTCAATCCACTGAGCTACCCAGCTGCCCCCTTATAGTTTTCTGATGTGTTGATTGGTTTTTTTTTGGTGATTCTCCATCCCTCCATACTTCCCCCGTTTCCCCCCACCCCCACCCCCTTTTTATTTGTTCTTTTTCTTTTAATCCTTTGTTAATCCTCTGGGAAGGGAGAGGGGGGAAACTAGGCCATATAAAATAAAGTTTTCTTTTTAGAAAGTAATGAATACGAATTGACCAAAAAAGCCAATCTGAAGGCAAGACACTTCCTGTGTGTCCTTGAACAAATCTCTTCCTCTTCTTTGGATCTGAGTTTCCTCTTATGTACAACAACAACAACAACAAAAAAGGGACTGGATGACCCTAAATGGGGCCCTTTAGCTGTAAATCCTACAAACTTTGCTTTTATTGGAATCCCTTTGGGGAGCTGCCGGTAAATTCGGAGAGACTCCAGACTATTTTGTCCCCCTACTGCTAAGATCTTGGAGATGCTGGGCGAGTGCGGGACTTGGGGGTGCTCACTTGTGGCCCTTCTGGCAGTTTTTCCCTCCTCCATCCTCAGCTAGGACGCAGAGGGTGAAGGAGCTTGCTGCCTCCTCTTCCTCGTCTTTCCAGAGTCCCAAAGTACAAAGTGGCAAAGAAAGTCCCTGCGCCCTAAGCCTCTGGGTCCTCCCAGCCGCCCGACCTCACGAGCTGCTGTTGCGGGAGCTGCTGAGTTGTGCCGCCTTGGGAGGCGAGAGCCCCCGGCCCGCCGCCCCGATAGCAGCCTCTTATCTGCTAACCCAGCCCGCCGGGCATCCATTTCAATTAAAATTCCAGCCAGTCCAGAAAGGCTCGGTGTGGGCTGATGGCGCTGACAGAGCGATAGCTCGCTGTACCACCAAAATAGCCGGCTCGGATCGTTCAGGGAGACCCTGAACAAATAAACTCCGGGGGACCACGGAGGCTGGGCGCGGACAGGGGGAGGAGGCGGGAAGGGGTTGGTAGGGATAGAGGACAGGAGGGAGGGGGCGAAAGGTGGGGGCACCTCTGGGAGCTTGTGAAAGCACTGCCCGCTGGCGGCGTTTAGGCCGAACTCCAGGAGGGAGTCTTAGAAAAAAGGACACAAATCAGTGCTGGAAGGACCTTCCTCCGGGCCGGGACTCCGGAGACCCGAGTCTTTTCTCCCCGCTTCTGCCAGTGTCTTGGTATGGAGTAAATCACGTCCCCTTTCCCGCCTGCTAGCACAAGCCTTAACTCGGTCAGTGGTGCCCAACAGGTGCGACCTGGATTCGGGGGGGAAGGGGGGGGGTTGTGTAGCCTTTGCAGTGAGGGCTCAATTAAAAGTGGCGCCTGTTGGCAACCAACCAAACAACAACAGCAACAACAAAACAACTGGAAAGAGTGATGGACTTCCAATCAGGAGAAACTGGGGTTAGAGCTGTACTGCTTGCTCAATTAAAAAAAAAAAAATCTGTAAAATGGGGATAATCAAAACTGTAGAATCTGCTTCACAGATCTGTTGGTAGGATCAAATGTATGCAGTGAGCTCTGCAAACCCCAAAACGATTTATAAATTCCAGATATTGTCATCCTTTCAGTCTTACGGAGATACATTCGTCATTTGTAAGGCACAGTCAGTTACAACTCTTACTGAATGTAAGATAAATTTTAATCATTATGTAAAATATTTTCTGTCAATAGATGCTAGTAGTACCTGTGGGACCCTGGGTAAGTTTCCTAATTTATTTGTGCCTCAATTTTTTAATCTCCTCATTTGGAAAATGGGCAGAATGGAAGCACCAACCTTCCAAGATTGTAGTGAGGATTGATGGAAGAGAACATAATGTAAAGTGTTTTGCAGACCTTAATGATATGTAAATATACATTATTAGTATTATTCTACTAAATCTTCTGTATAGTTAAAAGGTCATTATGCAAGCTCCTTCATTGTAGGGATTGTATGGGATGGGGAGGGTGATGGTGGCATTCTACTAAGCATAGTGTCAGGCAGAGTAGGTGTTGATTGTCTTCCCTCTCTTCCTCCCTCTCTCCCTTCCTCTCTCTCTCCTCCCTCCCTTCCTCCCTCCCTTTCCTCCTTCCTTCCTTCCCTCCCTCCCTTTCCTCCTTCTTTCCCTCCCTCCCTCCCTTCCTTCCCTTCCTTCCCTCCCTCCCTCCCTCCCTCCCTCCCTTCCTTCCTTCCTTCCCTCCTTC
>NC_058131.1:18618142-18628885 GCF_016433145.1 Gracilinanus agilis | reverse complement strand
CTTCCTTCCTTCCTTCCTTCCTTCCTTCCTTCCTTCCTTCCTTCCTTCCTTCCTTCCTTCCTTCCTTCCTTCCTTCCTTCTTTCCTCTCATACATAGATTTGAGCTGAAAGGAACCACAGAAGCCATTTAATCTAAATCCATTAATTTTACAGATGAAGAAACTGAAGCCAAGAGAGATTGTTACTTGCCCAAGACTACATGAGTCCTGTGTCCAAGGTGTGGTTTGAAAATAGAGCCCCGAATTAACCAACATGTATTTATTAGACGCCTATTATATGCCAGGAAAGAAAGTGATAAAATGGATAGATTTGTTCTCGAAGCCAGAAAGATCTCTGCTCAAGTCTTTCCTATAACATATACCCTGCTAAGTGATCTTGGGCAAGTCACTTAACCTCAGAATGTTCTAGTCCACTCTCCAGACTATATAAATTGTGGAGAAAGTGCTGACTTGAATTGTTAGCATTCCCCAAATCATTAAAATCACAGTCTAATCCTTCTCCCTTTCTGCCAGGATCACCTGAGAAGGATACAAAAACAATTTCTCTCTCAGATCCCGGAAAACGTTCCCTATTTTCCCGAAAGTCACACTGTATGGAGCAAACCTAGGAGGATGCTGGTATGTAAATTACTAACTTCACTTTACAGACAAATGAACGAGCGAAAGTTGCCACGAATCTCTCTGCCTCCCAAAGCAGAGTGGCCTCGGGTCCTCGGTTCGTTGCACAAAGAATCCGCACATCCGCAGCCAGATCCTGCTCTCCAGTAACTTGAAGTCCTCTTTGGCCCAGAGCGGCGCTTCCTCTTTTCTCCTCAGCCCCACCCTGCGGTGCGCTCAGGACGTCAGAGCTAGAAGTCTCTACGCGGATGAATTGACTCCTTGGAGCTTCCAACTGTAAAGGTGAGGCACTAAATTAATTGCTAAATAAACCCTCACAACACAACTCCATACTTGGGGTTTCCAGAGAAAAAGAAGCAATGTTTCCCCTTCACACCAATCCGCGCCACCCCCAGCCTCCATCCCAAACACCCGACTAAGGTCCCACCTCCCTTTCTCGCCTTGCTTCCAGTCCGCACAGAGGCCTTTCCCGTCAAACTTTCCCTCAGCCTGGACTCGGAAATCATAAGCACTTGCTCCTCCTAGCGCTAATAGCTCTGTCGTTTTCCCATGTCGAAATCCTTTTCTCCATAGCTGCGGTAGGAGAGAGGAAGATCGTCAGCTAAAAGAATTTCTGATGATGTAATTGACCTTAAAGCTGGAAGAGATGACGATGTCACCGAGTCCAGACCCCTCTTTTTACAGATGGGAAAACTGAGGTCTGGTCACAGGAAATGCATGGTCCTAGAGCACACATCCTTTAGTGGCAAAATCGACAAGGGAGAGCCAACCTTACCTCTCTTTCTTTCTTTCTTTCTTTCTTTCTTTCTTTCTTTCTTTCTTTCTTTCTTTCTTTCTTTCTTTCTTCCTTCCTTCCTTCCTTCCTTCCTTCCTTCCTTCCTTTCTTTCTTTCTTTCTTTCTTTCTTTCTTTCTTTCTTTCTTTCTTTCTTTCTTTCTTTCTTTCTTTCTTTCTTTCTTTCTTTCTTTCTTTCTTTCTTTCTTTCTTTCTTTCTTTCTTTCTTTCTTTCTTTCCTTACTTTTCATCTTGGAATCAACACTGTGTATTGGCTCCAAGGCAAAAGAGTGGTAAGGTGGTAAGATCCATATTCTCTATCTAAGCTAGTCTCCCCTGAGGTAATTGAACAGGACTGCATATGTTCTTTTTCTTTTTTAAACCCTTAACTTCTGTGTATTGGCTCCTTGGTGGAAGAGTGGTCAGGGTGGGCAATGGGGGTCAAGTGACTTGCCCAGGGTCACCCAGCTGGGAAGTGTCTGAGGCCAGATTTGAACCTAGGACCTCCCATCTCTAGGCCTGACTCTCAATCCCCTGAGCTACCCAGCTGCCCCTGTTTTTTACAAATAAAATTTTTTTTTAGAAAATAAAATAAAATAATAAAAATCATTTTACAAATAAAATAAGTTAAGGCCCAAAGAGGGGAAAGAGTGCTGGATTTAAAAGCCAGAAGATCCATGATCAATGAGGATTTTGCTACTTAGTACTTCCATGGTTCTGGACAAGTAATTCTCCCTATATGATCCTCTATTTTCTGTTTTGTAAAAAGAGGATCCTGTGGACTCTCTTAGCTCTCAATCCTCTAGGGCAGGGGTCGGCAACCTTTTTGGCTGTGAGAGCCATAAATGCCACATTTTTTAAAATGTAATTTCGTGAGAGCAGTTCAGTGTTCCCAGTGCCGCTCCTATAACAGCGCCTGAAAAAAAAAATGGACTTTATGGCTCCTGCAGAAAGAGCCATATCTGGCCCTCCAAAGAGCCAGATATGGCTCCAGAGCCATACGTTGCCGACCCCTGCTCTAGTGTTTCATTAAAACAATTTTTTCAATTTTTTGCATATCAAGCACCCCCCACCCCAGCCAAAGAAAAAACGAAATCTCTCTAACAATTAAGCATAGTCCAACAGGACACATCAAATCACCACATTGACCAAAAATATAGGTTGGTCTTTCTGCACCCAGAGTCCATCACCTCTGTCAGGAGGTGGCCATCCGGCTTCATCCCCATTCCTCTGGAATGATGATTGATCACTTCATTGATGGTGTTCTTAAGGCTCTCAAAATCTCTGGCTTTTGGAATTTTCAACAAGCATTTATTAAACACCTACTGTGTATAAGGCATTGTGCCAGGTGCTGGACATACACAGTAAAGCAAAACCAGTCTTTGCCCTCCTGGGATTTTATAATGGAGTACACTGTATGCCAAAATTTGGCTCAGTGAAATGCAAAGAGTTCTGTCCCAGAACTGTTCTTCATTTTCCTCAAATAATAGCTTGTCATGGGTAAATTTTTTAAAATATTTTTAAACCCTAATATCTTTTATATATATATCCTTCTATATTAATTTTATTTGTTACAGGGCTAGGTAATGGGGGTTAAGTGACTTGCCCAGGGTCACACAGCTAGGAAGTGTCTGAGGCAAATTTTTTTTATTTAAATTTTATTTCTTCCAATTACATGTAAAAACAATTCTTAACATTCATTACAAAAAAAAAGCTCGAGTTCCAAATCTTCTCCCTCCTTTCCTCCTTTTTCCCTCTTAAAGAGGCAAGCAATCCGATATAGATTACACATGCGCAGTCGGGCAAAATATAGTTCCAATTTATATAAGGTTCCAAAGAAATCTGCAAAGCTCTACAGTACTGACGTTGTCCTATTGAAGCTTCAAAGAACCAAAGAATGACCATTATTTTGGGAAGAGGAAAACAGAGACTCGGAGACTATCTCAGGATCACGCAACTAATAAACTTCGGAAGCCCAGTTTGAACCCTGGTCGTTCAGCTGTGGAAATATATGGTGTGGTGGATCACTGGATCTGGAGTGATTCCAAGCTCGGCGCTGCAATTTGCTGATGGTATGACCTTGGGTAAGTCATTTAAATTCGGCTCACTTTTCAGGATTGGACTTGCGGACGTCTAGATTGGAATCCCAGCTCTCTCTCGCCACTATCACGTCCGCCCCTGGCAGGACACAGACATTTATTTCCATACTAACCCATCGTTTGGCTCAGTCCCCCAGGGCAGCCTATTCCCGGGGCAGAAGCTCTCCTTTTCGCTCTCCTCGTCTCTGGCTCCCGGCGCCTATTCTGGGCGCGCTTCTCCCAAGGGGGCGCGGTAGCCCTGCTTCCACTCTTCCCGCAGGGCTCTCCAGGCAGGCCATGGCCATTTAAATGGTCCCTGGGGATGCCTGGCCCCAAGGCCAACACCAACAACAAACAGTGCGTAACCCGACACCTAGCGGCTGGTGACGGCTGGGGGGCCGCCGGCGCCAGGGCCGAATGACATTCCAAAGCGAGAAAAAGAGCCCGGGAAGTGGCTTCACCCATTCCGCAGCTCTTTGTTTTGGCCTCCGGAAGCCGGGGGAGCCGCCAGGCGAGCTGATAACCAGCGCATCCTCTTTTGGGAGCCCCCGAAAGGGACCCGCGGTAATGGATGGGCTGGAGGGCCCAGGGGGGAGATAACAATGTTTGAGGCTTTAGATTTCCTCGGCCTTTGAACCCTTAACAAGAAGCAAAGGTCGGCAATTCCCCGATTTTCTTAGCTACAAAGCCAATAAAAACAACCCATTTCTGTAGCGCCTTCAGAAACGCTAGAGATCTGGCTTCAAAGCCAGGAAGATCCGAGTTCAAGTCCGACCTGGTGTGTGTGGCCAGGAGCGAGTCGCATAATCTCTGCAACTCACTAAGACTATAAATTGTGGAGAGAGTGACAACCTGAATTGGTACCCGAGAGTTCCCTACACCGATGAAATGACACATCCACATCCAGCTTCTACCCTTTAATAGGTGCAAAGGGGATTTGGAATGAGATCAGATTTGCCACTCAAAATTCCAGTGCTTTCCCTCCTTAAATTATTTCCTAATTATCTTGTACAGAGTTGGATTTTTATTTATTTTTTAAGCCCTTAACTTCTGTATATTGGCTCCTTGGTGGAAGAGTGGTAAGGGTGGGCAGTGGGGGTCAAGTGACTTGCCCAGGGTCACACAGCTGAGAAGTGTCTGAGGCTGGATTTGAACCCAGGACCTCTTGTCTCTAGGCCTGACTCTCCATCCACTGAGCTACCCAGCTGCCCTGAGTTTGATTTTTGTATATTTGTTTGCATGTTGTCTGTTGTGAGCTCCTTGACCCTACGGACTGACTTTTGTCTCTTTTTGTATCCCCAGAGTTTAGCATAGTACCTGCTTTAGCACATAGTAGACACTTAATATGTGTTTATTTTTTGATTGATGTCTCTGACATTGGAGAAGTCACTTCTCTGGGCCATTTCCTAATTGATAAAATTGGGGATGGGGAGGAGGGAAGGGAGGAAATGGACTAGACAAAGTCCCTTTGTGCTGCAAACCATTGATCTCAGTAGGTTCTAGAAGTGATTATTATACCCATTTTACAGATGTGGCAACAAGACTAAGAAAAATGAAAGGATCAAATAGCTAGTAAGTTTCAAAATGGAAATAGATGTTTTCCAGACTTTCTCCCCAAATTTTCCTAAATCAAGTGCTGTATGTCAGGCCCTTAAGTCTAGTCATGTTCTAAGATCATCAGATTGAGAATGGAGACTTCAGCTTTTGTGTCTGCTGCTACACTAGCTAGGCATCTCAGTGATTTCGACAAGTCATTTCCTTTCCTTGGCCTCAGTCTCCTTAACTATAGAATAAGGGGGTTGCAGTAGTTGACCTCCAGAGTTCTGTCTGTCTCTAACATTCTGACTTTATTAGATTGTCATAATTACTAATTATGACAATAATTATGGCTTTGATAATAATGGTTTCTCTCCAAGGTTACCAAGGACATTTCCTTGTCAGCATTTATAGGGATATCCATTTCTTACTGAATTCCATGCAGCTAGGTGGCCTTGGAGTAACCCTGGACAAACCACTTAATTTCTGTATGCCTCAGTTTCCTCAGCTATAAAATAGGGATAGTAATAACACCAACCTCCCAAGGTTGTTGTAAGAATATAATTTGAGGGCAGCTGGGTAGCTCAGTGGATTGAGATTCAGGGCTAGAGATGGGAGGTCCTAGGTTCAAATGTGGCCTCAGACACTTCCCAGCTGTGTGATCCTGGGCAAGTCACTTGACCCCCATTGCCCACCCTTACCACTCTTCCACCTAGGAGCCAATACACAGAAGTTAAGGGTTTAAAAAAAAAAGAATATAATTCGATAATCTGTAAAACACTCAGCACCTAGTTGGAGCTATATAAAAGTCAGCTATCATCATTATCACTGTTCTCATCATTATTACCACCATCACCAGCTCCTCCTTTTCTTACTTCTATCTTTTCTTATCTCCTATTATCTGTCATTTTTGTTGGTGCCACAGAAAAGGATGGCCAAGGAGGAGAATGGTATTCTGTAGGGAAACTGGACCTCAAAGGCATTTATAATCTTGCCAGGACAGTAAGACTTACATGAAAACCTTGAGAGATTTGGGTCAGCTATATGTATATCCTTGGCATACTTTAAAAAAAACAACCCATATCTTCTGTCTTAGTATCAATTCAAGGCTAGACAATTGGACAATTGGGGTTTAGTGACTTGCCCAGAGTTACACAACTAGGAAGTGTCTTAGTCCAGATTTGAACCCAGGTCCTCTGGGCTCCAAGCTCAGCACTCTCTCTACCTAGCTTCCCCTCGTTGGCATACTTGTGAAAAGTGGAATATACCTCCAGTTTAGTTAAATGAATTTTATTTTTTAAGCAAGTTTTTATTGACTTCTTTCATTTTCACACTATCCCAGTGCATCCTTCCCTCCTTCTCTCTCTCTCTCAAGGAGAAATTCTGTTTATTTTTTTAAAGATGCTAACAGGACCCAAGGTTTACTGATTTATTTTAAGCTTCAATGCCGCAGCAGCAAGATATGGCATGTATTTTAAACATATTGTCATATAATTCTTTTTTTTTATTAATCAAACATAACTTTAACTTAACCACAATCAAATAAATTCACTTAATAATTAATTTTACTTTCATCAATTTATCTAATGATAATTATTATTCAATATTTGAAAAATGTTTATAATATATACTTGGCTCAGCATTTCAGTGGTGATTATCTCTTCTCATAGAAATTTAGAGTCCAGCAGAAGAAAGTTTAGAGATTACGTCATCCAACCAATATTTTGCTCCGAATCTTTTTTCTATAAATATTCCTAACAAACAATCATGCAGATTTCTAATCCATCAGAGACAAGTATTTATTACATATTTACATGTGTCATTTTTACTAGCCCCTGGAGAGAAATGCCAAAGTCAGCTTCTGTTTTCAAGGGGCATACAAATCAACGGGATTCTTTTGAGAGTGTCAAAAAATTGGAGGATTAAAGGATTGAAGAATGACTGAATTAGTTGTGGTATAAGAACACATGATAGAGTATTATTGTGCTGTACAAAATGAGGACATGAGGATTTTAATGAAAGACATGGAAAATTTATATGAACTGATGCAGAGGGAAGAAAGCAAAACCAGAAGAATAATTTATACTATAATATTAATATTATAAATATCAACTTTTGAATAGCTTATACAATAAGTAAGTTATAAAAACAAAAATAAATTTGAAATCTGCAAGAAATATGACAAATATAATGACCATTTTGTAGATCAAAGTATACTGTTTTTTTACTTTAGTTTGTTT
This sequence comes from Gracilinanus agilis, assembly GCF_016433145.1. Classification (NCBI taxonomy): domain Eukaryota; kingdom Metazoa; phylum Chordata; class Mammalia; order Didelphimorphia; family Didelphidae; genus Gracilinanus; species Gracilinanus agilis. The sequence goes on along the minus strand of NC_058131.1, from coordinate 18,621,641 downwards.
GGGTTTTTGATTTGATTTGATTTGATTTTTTTTTAAACCCTTAACTTCTGCGTATTGGCTCCTAGGTGGAAGAGTGGTAAGGGTGGGCAATGGGGGTCAAGTGACTTGTCCAGGGTCACACAGCTGGGGTTTTGATTTTATATGGGTATTCTCTAATAAAAATGAACAACATGGAAATGAGTTTTGCATGATAATACATGTACAACCCAGAATAAATTGCTTGCCATCTCTGGGAAGGGAGAGGAAAAGGAGGGAGAAAGACAATTTGGATTGTTTAACTTCAGAAAACTTATGTGGAAAATTGTTATTCCATGTAATTGGTAAAATAAAATATCTTTTAAAAAATAATGACCATTTATGAATCTAGAAGACTTTTGATGTGTTATATTTCAAATGATGTAAGTATAGAACAGGGACCAATTCCTCATCCATTTAAAGGTCAGGATTCTGATAACCTAGGTAATTAGAGAAAAAGCTACAAATCCCAAAACAAATACAGAAGAAAGGAAGAAAGAAAAGGAAAGGTAGGAAGGAAAGGAGGAACAAGGAAAGGAAGAAAGAAAAAATAAAGAGAAATTGCATAAACAATAAAAGGCAGTTATAAAGGCCATGAACATTTTTACACTAAAGAGATGAAACAAAACCCTGTAAATATTGAATGATTATATGAAAACTATAACAGTAGGTCCAAAGGACTAGGGGTGAGGAATTAATATCATAGAAGGTGATAGATGGCAGCAAAGCTGTAATATATATTTTTAAAAAGCAGCATTAGCAGCATTAGAAACCCTGGATGATTTATACTAGGAATAGGTAGCAGGTCTCTATTCTGGGGCAGGTAGTTGGCTTGGTAGATAGCCAGTTCTGGAAATGAGAGGTCCTGGGTTCAAATGTGAACTCAAATATTTTCTCTATGTGTGACCCTGGGCAAATCATTTAACCCCCATTGCCTAGCCTTTACCTCTGTTTTCCCTTGGAATGGATACTTGGTATGGATTCTAAGACAAAAAGTAAGGTTTAAGAAAAACATTCTCTAATCTTTCTCCTTCACAGAATCATCATAATAAGCCTCTGTGACTTAAGACTCATGAGATTCCAAGTAAGGTCTAAGCTAGATTAAAATATAATTGGGAAACATTTAACAAAATAAATAAAAGTACAAGACACAGATAACATTACATTTTATGACTAAGTCAGAAGATGGACATACACAAGACATTACTCAAACAATATTTTTGTTGCCATATTTAATGTTCTCTTGATTCTGCTCATTTTACTCATAATTTCATGTCGGTCTTTCTATGATTTCTAAAAATTAACCCGCTTATAATTTCTTATGGCACAGTAATATACCATCACAATCATATGCCACAACTTGTTTAGCCATTCCCCAATTGATGGGCAACTCTTCAATTTCTAGTTCTTGGCCAACACAAATGGAGTTGCTACAATATTTTAGAACATTGAGGTTCTTTTCCTTTTCCCCTAATCACCTTAGGAAAGAAGCTTAATCAATTATGATAAGAGTTTTCCTTATCTTAAGCCATCTTTGTGTACTCGGAATAAATCCTGTTTGATCATAATGCATAATCTTTGTGATATATTGTTGTAGTCTCCTGTGTAATATTTTACTTAGGATTTTTACATCTACATTAATTAATAAAATTGGTCTGTAATTTTTCTTTCTCTGTTTCTACTCTTTCTGATTTAGGTATCAGCATCATATTTGTTTCATAAAAGATAATATCTTTGGATAGTTTTGATTTGTATTTTTCTAATCAATAGTTATCTTAGTGCATTTTCATATGACTATATATAGCCTTGATTTCTTTATCTAAAAATTGTCTATTCATATATTTTAGCCATTTATCAATTGGGGTATGGCTTTTTTTCTTATATGCAATGAAGTGTTAATCACCTTAAACATCCTTTATATTTGTTCCATATAATAGACATGGGAAATGGGCAGAGCAGGTGGCATTATCCTCTATTATAAAAATGGGAAAACTGAGTCACAGTATGGTAAAGTGACTTTTTTTAAACCTTTACCTTCTGTGTATTGGTTCCAAGGCAGAAGAGTGGTAAGGGCTAGGCAATGGGTGTTAAGTGACTTGCCCAGGGTCACCCAGCTGGGAAGTGTCTGAGGTCATATTTGAACCTAGGACCTCCCATCTCTAGGCCTGGCTCTCAATCCACTGAGCTACCCAACTGCCTGGTAAAGTGACTTTTGTGACAGAAGGAGCTAAAGGAAGAGCTGGGACACTCAAGTCTTTCATTAGCTATTCCTAGTACAATACCTTACACATATTGGGTACTTAAAAAATGCTCATTGGGCTCTTTTTTTTCTCTCCTTCCCATTTCCCCTTCCCCAATGAAACAAAACTCCTTTTGCAACAAATCTCCATAGTTACACATAAAATATTCCTACATTGGCTATATCCAAAAAAGTGTGTCTTAGTTTGTATCCTGAGCCTTTATTTCAGAAGAGACACCTCCTACAGGTTTAATCCTTTATTCCAGTCCTTTCCACTGTAAACCTCCTTGACTCTGTCCCAAGCTGAGCACTCTAGCTTCCCAGAGTTCCCTCACAGCCCAGTCTCTAAGTCCGATTTCCTCAATCATCTATAAATTAGTTGTAAGAAATGGAGAAGCAGAGATTTTAAGGAGACTGCAACTTTCCCCAGGGAAATGAACATTTTGGATGGCGGAGGGGAGAAAGTTTGCCAAAATCAATATTATCCCTCCGAGGAATGTTTTACTAATGGTGGGAATTCAGTGCTACAGGCAGTAATCGTGGATGGAGAAGGTATGGACCTCTGAGGAGGATTTATTGGGGGCAGCTAGATGGTGCAGTGAACAAAACTCCCACCCTAGAATCAAGAAGATTCATCTTCATGAATTCAAAACTGGTCTCAGACACCTACTTTCAGTGTGACCTTGGGTAAGGCACTTAAGCCTATTTATCCCATTCCTCATCTGTTAATTGATGTGCTGTTGTCCTTTCTACTTACTCAAAGAGGACCAAAATGATAGCAGGTAATGTCTTTTGATTGGAGCATAAATTGGACTTAAGATCACTGGTGATGGTTTGGGATGCAATGGATGAGTTGGCTTCTTTGATGTCTAACTCTCACAGCACCTACTTTCACCACCTTCATGATCTCTCTCTCTCTCTCTCTCTCTCTCTCTCTCTCTCTCTCTCTCTCTCTCTCTCTCTCTCTCTCTCTCTCTCCTCCCTCCCTCTGAATCTCCTAACCCCACTGTGTGTGTGTGTGTGTGTGTGTGTGTGTGTTTATTGTGATGGGGTGAAGGGAAGGAAGGTAGGAAGTGGAATGGATGGATGGGAGAAAGGAGAGAGGAAGGTAGAGGAAGGGAAAGGAAGGTAGCGGTCCCCAGCCCTGGCAGGGGGAAACTGACCAGAGCTCTTCGGGGCTCAAATAAAAGATCAGAGAGCAACTTAGGGTTTCGAATAGCTGGGTTTTATTTAAATTAGAAAAGG
>NC_058131.1:18602083-18616628 GCF_016433145.1 Gracilinanus agilis | reverse complement strand
CTTTCTTTCTTTCTTTCTTTCTTTCTTTCTTTCTTTCTTTCTTTCTTTCTTTCTTTCTTTCTTTCTTTCTTCATTTATTTATTTATTTGTTTATCTATCTATTTATTTATTTGTTCATGCATTCATTCATTCATTTGTCTGTCTGTCTGTCTATCTATCTGTCTGTCTATTTGTTTATTAAACCCTTACCTTCCGACTTGGGGTCAATACTGTATATTGGATTCAAGGCAGAAGAGTGGTAAGGGTGGGCAATGGGGACCAAGTGACTTGCCCAGGGTCACACAGCTTGGAAGTGTCTGAGGCCAGACTTGAACCTAGGACCTCCCGTCTCTAGGCTTGGCTTTCAATCCACTGAGCTACCCAGCTGCCCCCATACTTCCTGAGATTCTGAAATTAATGGGAATCTGTATTGCTCCAGTTCAAAGATAACTGATGGCCATAAGAGCGGCATGTGCCTTCTGAATCATCAAGGGGAGATGAACCTGTATTGTGGTTTAGGCTTAGAGAATTGGCCATACAAAGAGAATTTGGGTGATTTGCCTAGCATCACACAGCCAGGATGAGTCAAAGGCAGTTTCCTTCTTGCTCTGTTAGACCATGCTTCATCTCTAATAAAGAATTACATGTAGAGGAGATATATATCGATAATACAATTCTGTTGTGATATTTAAGGAACCGAGGAGGCAGCATAACTTTCTCTGTATTGCTGTGGTTAACATGCCTGTTGTCTCTGGAGATTCTAGGGTCAGAGTGAGCAGTTATGCAACTCGAGGACCTCAGGGAGGGCATGTGTCCTCCAAGTGGTGTGTAACTTGAGCACCCTGGGGAGCCCCATCCCTTCTCAATAGCTCCCCTCTTGGCTCCTCACACAGCCTGGATTTCTACCATTAGCAATTCATTCCTTTGGGGCTTAAAGCCTCTTAGAGCTAGCTATCACTATTGAATTTTGCTGTCTATTCTTGGGAGGACTTGGATCATCTAACACCTTAGTGAGGGTTAGCTTAGCTATGACAAACTAGCTGCCTTGGTCCTGGGAAAAATGAGAGGAAGGTGGGCACCAAAGGGTGATAGAGTGAGGGCAAGGGTGTTAGGAGAGGGCAGGAGGGTCTTGAAAGGGGAATGTAAGCCACCCAACATGTTAAAAGACAAACTCCACCAACTCAACATTTTTGCCCCAGGGCTAGAGACACATTTCCCCAGCCTGAGAACAGAAAAGGTTTGCTGGAGATTCTCAGGGGGAGATGAGTGACTGCTTGCCGGGAATATCATGCACTGGATTCTCATTCAGATAGAGGCTGAGCTTCTACTTCCTGAGATTCTGAAATTAATGGGAGTCTGTTTGGCTCCAGTTCAAAGATAACTGATCATCAAGGGGAGATGAAATGTTGTTAATTGCAATTTAAGGGGCTTTGGGATCTCAATTTGTGAAGACCAAAGGAAATCAGAGGTCATCTAGTCTAAACTCTTATTTTATAGATAAGGAAACAGACTCAGAGACAGGAGATGATTTTCCCAGGGTCACCCAGGTATGAAGTAGTGAACTGAGGCAATAGAAGTTAGATGATTTCCTCAAGGTCACATAGCTAGTAAGGCTGAATTTGAATTTAGGTTTTCTTGACTCTAGGGTTGGTGCTCTATTCATGATTCTCCCTAGCTGCCTCTAGTATGGATTATCCCATCCCCCATGCCTGGATTATTCCCTATACTCTTCCTTTTAAAGTTTCTATTGTCCTTAAAGACTCAATTCCAAGAGGCAGCCAGATGACTCAGTAGATTGAGAGCCAGGCCTAGAGATGGATGGTACTGGGTTTTAATCTTGCCTCAGATTATTTCCTAGCTGTGTGACCCTGGGCAAGTCACTTAACTCCCAAGACTTCACCACCCTTCTGCCTTGGAACACAGTATTGATTCTAAAATGGAAGGTAAGGGATTAAATAAAGACTCAACCCTCCTCTCTGAAGCCTTCATTCCCACAGCTAGTGCTTGCTTGCTTCCTCTCCATTTTCCTTCTCCTATAATTAATGAAGACTAAATGGTATCTCCCCCAAGTAGAATATAAGCTCTTTCAGGTAAGGGAATATGTCATTTTTTAACCTTTGTATCCTTACTGTTCAGTTGTTTTTCAGTCATGTCTGACTCTTTGCAACCCCATTTGGTTTTCTTGGTAAAGATATCAGAGTAGTTTGCTATTTCCTTCTCCAGCTCATTTTACATATACAGAAACTGAGGCCAACAGGCCCAGTTGTGACTTGCCCAGGGTCACACAGCTAGTAAATGCCTGAGGCCAGATTTGAATACTTCCTGACTCCAGACCCAGCTCTCTATCCAGACTCCTAGCTGCCCGTCCTTACCATTTAGCATAGAGCCTTGTATATAGTGCCTGCCTAATATATGCTTATGGAATTAAGTCGAATGATGGATCAAAGAGATTTGGTGCTTAATACCATCATCTAGAAAACTGAGCATCAATTTCCTTTTAAAAATAATCTATAGGGGGCAGCTGGGTAGCTCAGTGGATTGAGAACCAGGCCTAGAGACGGGAGGTCCTGGGTTCAAATCCGACCTCAGACACTTCCCAGCTGTGTGACCCTGGGCAAGTCACTTGACCCCCGTTGCCTACCCTTACCACTCTTCTGCCTTGGGGCCAATATACAGTATTGACTCTGAGATGGAAGGTGAGGGTTTAAAAAAATAAAAAATAAATAAAAAATAATATGTAAAAGAGACTTTCAGGATCCTATAAGTTTGCTCTGAGTAGGTCATGGCTCAAGTGAGGATTTATATGGTACATATATGTGCATATATGGACATGTTATATATAGTATATATAGTGTGTATATATGTGGGGTATGAAAATATATGTATGTATGTATATATAGAATATCTAAATCTAAATCTCTCTATATGTATATATACACACGTACATATGTGGTTCAAGTCAAAGCTTATATATTTTTTTTGTTTTTGGCTTGAGGTAAGTCAATCTGGATGGAGACCTTGAACCCAGTGCCCTAGAGTATTAGGTTTGGTCTTGTGCTTTTAGATATTTTTTTTCAGTGACTACTTGGGTAAAGAAATAAAATATTCAGATAACAGAAATCTGAGAGGGAAAGCCAACATGACAGTTGACAGAATAAGGGTTTAAAAATGGAATAAGATGAAATTTAATAGATACCAATGTAAAACATCACAGTTGGGCTCAAAAAATCAATTTCACAAGGAAAGACCAAAAGGCACAACTAGATAACAGGCTGCTTGAAAAAAGACCTGGTAGTTTTAGTGGATCTAAACTTTAACCAGTTCATCCAGTTGTGTGATATTGTAGCTAATATAAGAGTTAGGGTCTAGGACCAGGGAACTGACAGTCCCATTGTGTTCTTCCTCAGCAGACCTCATCTGGTATCTTGGGTCCCATTCTGGGATCCACATTGGCGAAGCACATTGACATGCTGTGGATTATCCAAAGGGAGACACCTTAGGATGACGAATGACCTCTAGATCTTGCCCTGTAAGTATCAGTTGAAGGATTTGGGGATAGTCACCTTGGGCAATAGAATATTACCAGAGGCCACTATAAGTGACCTTCAGTATATGAAGAATTGTCACTTGGGAAAGGACTAGAATTGTTCCATTTGGATCCCTCCCTCTCTGTCCTCTGCCCACAATCCTGGGCAGAACTAAGAGAAAATGAGAAAATTTAGGCAAAGCTTCCTCTCAAGTAGAACTATTTAAATGTGGAATGGGCTAAAGAAAAGACTGGAAGATACTTGTTGGGTATGGTATAGAGCAGTGATAGGCAAACTACAGCTCGTGGCCCAGATTTGGGCCCCTGAAATGTTTGATCCCTCTAGTGACATTATTCCTAATCTGATGAATACAGTGAGTAGGATACAATATAATGAAACTTTGAAAGAGTTTCCTTAGAAACAGACTGACGGATGAGCATTTCCTTTCCTTTGGCCCCCTCTTTAAAAAGTTTGCCCATCACTGGAGAGGAGATTCTTGCTGAAGTACTTATTGAACTAGGTGGCCACTCTGAGATTCTGGGATTCTGTGAAGCCAAGCAACCATTCCCATTCTCAGTTTCTTCATCTGTAAAATGGGGGGTGATGGCTTTTGTTGTGAGGAAGGTGCTTTGTGAAACTCAGCAGGTTATAGAGGAATGAGCCATTGGCCCTGCTACCTTTCGTTCATTTGTTGGGGCCATTTATTTATTTATTTAGTTTGTTTGGTGTCTCCCCACACCATAGAAATCAGGCAAAATATATAGATTATGTCTTTCATATTTCCACTTCTCAGTTGATTCTCCATATTATATCTATACTTGTATATAATGTTTTCTTGGTTCTACTTGGTTCACTCCTCACTATTACATGTAGATCTTTTCTAGTTAAAAGAAATTAATCTGTTCATTATTCCTTATACTGCAGCAGTATTCCATCACAATCACATACCACAATTTGTTAAGCAATTCCCCCAACTGAAGGACATCCGCTTGATTTCTAGTTCTTTGCCTCCACAAAGAGAACTACTGTAAATATTTTGGAACATATAGTTTCTTTCCCTTTTTTTCTTGTTCTCCTTGGGGAATAGGATGCACAGTTTTATAGACCTCTAAGTGTAATTCCAAATTGCTCTCCAAAATGATTGAATCAGTTCACAGTTCCACCAACTATGTATTAGTGCCCCATTTTCCACATCTCTCCCAACATTTGCCATTTTGCCCTTTTGTCATTTTAGCTATCTGATGGATGAGATGACACCTCAGAATTGTTTTGGTTTGTAGTAACTTAGAGAATTTTTTCATTTACCTAAACTGCTTATATGTTTTGTCCTTTTATCATTTGGGGGTGGCTCTTCTTCCTTTAAATTTGACAAAGTTTTTTTTAAAACATATATTTTTTATTTTTTTAACATTTAATAATATTTATTTTTTAGAAAAGTTAACATGATTACATGATTCATGCTCTTACTTTCCTCTTCACCCCCCCCCCCATAGCCGATGTGCATTTCCACTGGTTTTAACATGTCATTGGTCAAGACTTATTTCCAAATTGTTGATAGTTGCATTGGTGTGGTAGTTTTGAGTCTACATCCCCAATCATGTCCACCTCAACCCATATGTTCAAGCAGTTGTTTTTCTTCTGTGTTTCCACTCCTGCAGTTCTTCCTCTGAATGTGGGTAGCATCTTTTCCATAAATTCCTCAGAATTGTCCTGGGTCATTGTTAAAACATATTTTAGATATGAGAACCTTTCATTGATTTGACAAGCATTTAGTGATCACTGACTGTCTACCCATACTGTGCTTGGCATCTATTCAAGAAACTTTCCTAAAAAAGGAAATGTAAATATGTTCTCTCTACAAGGAGAAAATGGTTGAGGGCTTCCAGTGTATAGTACAGTGGCTGGCATATAGTAGGTGGCTAATCAACGACTGATTGAATGTTATTGATTGAGTAGTTAGAAATATGGCTTTGGAGCCAGGAAGACTTGGTTCAAATCCTTCTTTTGATACATATTGGTTATTTGACTCAGAAGAAGTCATAACTTCAGAGAAGAGATGAAGCTATCCTAGAAGTCCCTCATGGGAAATTCCCAACACCATTGTAATCACAGCTTCCATGCAATGCCAGACTTGATAGTCAGATGACTTAGCCCAAGTCCTTCATTTCATGAATGGAGAAATTGGGGCTCAAAGAAGGGAAGTTGAGCAGAGAACTTTGTAAACAGTAAGTGTCTAACAAATGTTTGTTGACTTGAAAAACCTGCTCGAGGTCACAAGAGAATCCCAATTTAGGACCCACATGAATTTGTGGGATGGGGAGGAGCGGGGCCTGAACTACAGAAGAATAGAATCTCAGAGGTGGAATGACCTTAAAAATGGCCAAGTCCAAACTTTTCATTTTGTTGGTAGAAAAATGGATCGAGATGCTAATAGAAGTGGTCTTGCCTGGCTCACACTGATAATGACTGAGAAGCAAAGCCCATATTCAGAATCTGAAACTCCAACTGTCCAAACGCATGGACTCTGACTCCAAATCTGGTGCTATTTCCATGACACCGAGTGGCAGTTTTAAGTCATCTTCTCCTTGGACCTTCTTGCTGAAGACTCACTGAAAAATGTTAGGAATGGAACTCCCCAAACCACTAGGCAACACTGCCCTCTTCTGGGATGCTTTTGAAATGCATATTGTTGATTGACGCTTAGAGGCAGGTGTGAAGGAGGAGGATAGAGTACTCTGTTGGCAAGACTAGAGATGACTTCAACTATAGGAAGCAGTGAATGGTAGTTAAAGTTAGTGGCCGTCAAATCAAACTTTTAAAGGGAATACCTCCTCCAGCTTATATTCTCCCCCTTCACCCACCCTCCAACCCCCAGCCCAACCCGGCCCAATTATTTTTCAGTCTTCTCCTTTTATGTTCCCAGTGGGACTATTTACCAAAGTCTGAAGAACTTCTGGGATGGGATATTTTGACAGATTTTGGTGACTTCTTAATAATATATTGTGTTACCAGTTACCTTTTTTATTTAAAAATTTATTGATATCTTTTGATTATGATATAAAAATGTGATATAAAAATCTGATTGGTGCCCCATTAATCAGTTCTCAATATGCTCTTTCCCCAGGTAATCTTATATTTTTGCAACTTAATTTATTTTTTTAAATGCTTATCTTTTTTTTACTCAAATTGTCTCTTCTTCGTGTTGTCCCTCCATCCATTGAATAAATTAAAAGAAAAATAAAATCTTTATAATAAATACAAAGAGTCAAGTGAAACAAATTTCCATATTGGTTATGCTAAAGATGAAGATTTAATTCTGTGTTTTAAGTCCATTGCCTTTCTGGCAAGATGTGGGTGACATCTTTCATCTTCAGTTCTTCAGACTTCTTGTTTATCATTGCATTGGTCAGAATTCCAGACTCTTTCACAGTTGTTTGCCTCCAAAATGTTTTTGTTATTATAGAAACTGTTCTGGTTCTACTCACTTTCCTCCATGTCAGTTCAGAGCAGTCTCCCCAGGGCCCTATGAAACCATGCATTTTATCATTTCTTATGGGATAATAATAAGCCATAATTTATTTAACTATGCCTTAATTGATGAGTATGCCTTTAGTTTCCAGCTTGGCGCTACTATCAAAAGAACTGCTATCAGGGCAGTTGGGAAGCTCAGTGGATTGGGAGTCAGGCCTAGAGATGGGAGGTCCTAAGTTCAAATCCAGTGTTATGATTAAAATGATGAGGGCTGAGACCAAAAGGAAGAATAGTATTTTAATAAAAGCCATTCTGATAGAATTAAAATCATTAGACCACGTGCTGGTAAGAATTCAGACTCCTGCAATCCCTTTTACCTTTCGTACCTTCGCGCGCTCAGGTAGCTAAAGTGCCAGTCCCAAGTCACTTCCCCCTATTTCAAAAACTGTCCCTCACCTTGAATACGTAATCCAAAACAGGAAACCCATTAGGGATCACGGGAAATGTAGTTCCAAGTATCCCAAGTGATTTTAAATGACACACCAGTGTCAGACACTTCCCAGCTGTGTGACCCTGGGCAAGTCACTTGACCCCCATTGCCCACCCTTACCACTCTTCCACCAAGGAGCCAATACACAGAAGTTAAGGGTTTAAAAAAAAACTGCTATGACATTTTTCTTCATATAGATTCCTTTCCCTTTTCTGTGATTTATTTGGAGTATAAGTCTAGTAGTGATATATCTGGTTCAAAAGGTATGTACAGCTTGGTAACTTTTGACTTGTAGTTTCCAGAATGACTAAACCAAATGTCAGGTCCACTAATACATTGGTGTACTTGTTCTCCCACAACTTTTCTAACATTTTCTCCCTTTTTTGACACCTTTGCCAATCTGATAGATGGGTGTGAGGTAGCACCTCGGAGTTGCTTTAATTTTCATTTCTCTAATTAATAGTGATTCATAGCATTTTCTTCATATGGTGGTTTTAAGCTTGGATTTATTTTTTTGAAAACTCTTCATATCATTTGGCCATTTCTCTATTGGAGAATGGTTCCTAGTCTTACAAACTGAAGTCAAGAAATTTCTCTTATAAAACTTGTAAAACAGGAGTATCTGGAAGCACGTGCACCATTTTATCCTGCAGAACTATCAGTTCTTCACTGAAAGAAAAGAAGTATGTTTTTATTCCTTGATTTTTGGAATTAGATGGGTTACTTCTCTTCATTCTCTTTCTCTCCCTCCCTCTCTCTTCCCCAAGAAGACAAGTAATATGATGCAGGTTGTCCATATACTATAATGTAATACATATTTCCTTCTTGGTCATATTGTGAAGGAAGACACATATTGGTTAGGCTAGTTAGTGGAGAAAATTATCTTAGAAGTTCCTCAAATTGAACCCCAAATTGAATCTCTCCTTCCTCTCTGGTTGTGATTGTAGACAAAGAAGGCAAGTGGCTGGGGCCACAATGGAAGCTAGGAAGGAAAGATTGGAGAAGATGTGTAAGGCGGTGACCACATAGAAGTCCTAACTTGATAGCTCTAGTCTTTTAAGAAGCAGGATGGGATGGGACTAGAGCATGTGTTGAGAGCCGCAAACTCTCAGGAATGGGGTTTCTGTGTATCTGGTCTTCTAGGCTTCCTGTTTGTTTGGCACTTCTTGATGTGTCATTCATGGCTAGACTCTAATCCTGTTTCCTCAAACTTGCGTATTTGACTTGGTCCCAATCTTTGACTTTTGCTTCTTTTGTTGTTAGTATGAAGACCTCCTCTCCTCTGTAATCTCTGGAATTATTCTGTCCCAATATTTCTAGCTGAGTTCAGCTCATTCCTTTCACAGCCCAGACCCCTGCAACACACACAGTGTCAAGCCCTGGGGACTTAGAAGAACAAACCTAGAGAAAGAATTATTTTATAGAAACTGTAAAGTTTTCAGGATCTTAGCAGTCACCTGGTTAAAGCTCTTAGTTCTATGGGTGAATAAACTGAGGCTCAGAGAGAGGATATAACTGCTTCAGGGTAACTGGTGATGGGTGGAGGCCTCGGCTTCACAATATGTGGTCTTGCATCCTAGATGTAAAAATGAAAGGCTCCTCAGAGGTCATCTTGGCTGGGAGCACCTACTGTGCCCTCACACACTCCTGAATACCCTGAGGTAGATTATAATGCAATTGGCAAATATTTTTTATTTTAGTTTTTAGAAGAATCAAACTGATAATCTATAAAAATGAGGAAGATGGGCTTTGGCTAGGACCTTAATGGTTCCTACCAGCTCTAAATTTATGATCTAATAGTGTACCTCCCAGGTAGAATGTAAGCTCTTTGAAGGCAGAGATGCTTATGTGTTTATTAAGTGCTTCCTATGTGTCCATCTCATGGAACAGTAGCTAGATGGTGCAGTGGATAGGACCCTGGAGTCAGGAAGCCTCATCTTCATGAGTTGAAATTTAGTCCTGGGTACTTATTAACTGTGTGACTCTGAGCAAGTCATTTCACCCTGTTTGCCTCAGTTTCCTCATCTGTAAAATTAATTGGAGAAGGGAATGGCAGACTGCTACAGGATCTTTGCCAAAAAAAAAAGCCAAATGGGGTCATAAAGATTTGGGTGTGATTGAAAATGATGGAACCAAAACAAAAACATGCTGGGAATAAGCAAGAGGAAAAAAAACCTCCCCATAATCCATGTCCTCAAAAAGCTTACAATAGAATGGGAGAGAAAACATGCAAATAGCTATGTACAAAGAAGCTATAGAGAGGAAAACTTGGAGGGAATCTTGGAGGGACGGCATTTGCATTAAGAAGGACTGGGAAAGGCTTCTTACAGGAGGCAAGATTTTAACTGGGACTTGATTTTGGATCTCCAGTGCCTGATATGCAGAAAGGGCTTAAAAATATGTATTTTTTGAGTTACCATTTATTTGTATTTATGTGGATGTCTATCATATATATAACATAATACAATGTATGACATAACTAATCTAATACATGGGATTTTATAAATAGGTAATAAATTCTAATCAATACTTAGCCAAGAGAAACAATTCACACACTAGTCCTGTCCCAAAATCGGTCTCATCCCTTTTCCCCCTTTCCCCTCTCACTCCTTCCCCTTCCCCAAGAAGGCAGGTAATATGATATAGGTTGTACATATATTATCATATAATACGTATTTCCCTGTTCATCTTTTTTTTTTAAACCCTTAACTTCTGTGTATTGGCTCCTAGGTGGAAGAGTGGTAAGGGTGGGCCATGGGGGTCAAGTGACTTGCCCAGGGTCACACAGCTGGGAAGTGTCTGAGGCCGTTCCCTGTTCATCTTGTTGTGAAACAAGGCACAAAATTCACAGAGGGAAGAAAGTGAAGAATGGTATGTTTCAATCTGCATTTGGACTCTGTCTGTTCCCTCTCTGGCTATAGATTTCCTTTTTATTTTTTTCCATCATGAGTCCCTCAACTAATTGAAAATATTTAAGTCACTCACAGTTGATCGTAAATATTTATCGAAACACATTCATTGATGTTCCAAGCCCTCAAACACTATAGATGCGTCAGCTCTCATCACCTGGAAGTAAAGCTCGATAACTTATTCTTGTCTTTTGAAAATTCAACCTTTTTATTTGGAAGAGAAGGTGCCAAATTCAGTTGCCTGAGTTCTGGGCTTTTGAGTTAACCCCAAATTTCCAGCAGTCCAGAACCTGAAGGGAACCTGGTCCCATGGAAAGAACACCAGAATAAATGTGATCGCTCTAGATCTTGGCTGTTTACAATCCAGTGTCAGGTTTAACCCCTGGAGTTGGGCTTTCTGGGTTCAGAAAACTTGGATTTGAATCCCATCTCTGACCCAAGCTTAGGCAAGTGGCTTCAAGTGTGTGAGTCCTTCAGCTATAAAGTGGGGAATACTCTTACTTGTTCTGGGTGTTGGCCAGAAAAGCAGTTTGTAAATCCCACAAGGCTAGGCGAGGGTGAGCGACTCTACTTGTCGCCTTTTTATTTCAAGAGTTCTAGCTCCGAAAGCCTCCAGATGGCAGCATTACCTAGTGTTCCGTCCCATACAGTAGGACCAATTACTCAATGCTGGATTTTTTTTTTCTTCTTAAATCCTTCCCATCTGTCTTAGAATTGATACTAAATATTGGATCCAATGCAGAAGAGCGAAGGGCTAACAAGTGGGGTTAAATGACTTAGCTAGAAAGGGTCTGAGGATAGATTTGAACCCATGACCTCCCATCTCAATCCATTGGGCCACCTAGATGCCCCCAAACCCTTACCTTCTGGCTTAGAATTGATATTAGATTCTATTTGTTTCTAAGGCAGAAGAGCAGTAAGGGCTAAGCAACTGGAGTTAAGTGACTTGCCCAGGGTCAGAGAGCTAGGAAACCTCTGAGATCAGATTTGACACCCAGGACTGTCTTCAAGTTTACGCTAATGAAAAGAGAAGGAATATTCCTTTTTGGTTTATAATCACCCTCAGCTTAATTCTAACCAATAATGTTTCTCTGGATCTAGCCAATGATATTTTAAAAAGGACCATAGAATAATCGTTATATTCCAAGTGAAACCATAGTGTGACAAGACCAGTAAATGGCAGCCCTGAGCCTTAAACTGGGACCGCTGGACTGCGGATACTGGGGTCATTCATTTCTCAGCACCAAACAGATATTGACTCCTAGCTCAGTGCTTGGCACACAGTGAGTGCTTAATAAATGCTTATTGACTTGACAAGCAAAATGAAGTGGGAAAGAGCAGGCTAGAGAGAGGACCTTGAGGTTATTCTATTAGAAGGTGAGTCGATGAAACGAGTTTTTAGCTTGGCGAGGAGATGCTTTAGGGAATAGATGATAACTTTCTTCAGAATACATGAAAAGTTTTCAGGTAGGAGAGAGATTACTTGAGATGTTTGACCCTCAAAGGCAGAACCAGGTGCAATGCCGGTTACTTGTAAGGAAAAACATCTAATAATTCAAAGCATTGAGAGACAGCATGGAGTAGTTTTTAGAGAGGGGGACCTAGGATTATGAGGCTTGGGAGTGAATCTGCCTTAGACACCTAGGATCTGTTTGACCAGGGAAAAATCATTTAATCTCTCTGAGCCTCAGGTTCCTTGTCTCTAAAATGGGAACAAAAATATACCACTGCCATCATAGGGTTGTCATGAAGAAATTTCTTTGTAAACCTACAGCTCTAGATTAATGTGAATTATTATTAATATTGCTATTTTTAAACCCTTACCTTCTGGCTCAGAATCAATACTAAGTATTGTTTCCAGAACAGAAGAGTGGTTAGACAACTGGAGCTAAGTGACTTACCCAGGGTCACACAGCCTGGAAGTATCTGAAGCCAGATTTGAACCCAGGAACTCCCATTTCTAGGCTTGGCTCTCTATCCACTGAGTCACCTAGCAACCTAAAATAGGAATTATGAATATTATTAATATTAATGTTTTAGGAATGTCCAAAAGAGAACAGGGAGCCTTAGTAGGCAGAGGTCACCCTTCACTGAAGGTCTCCCAGCATATGCTGGATGACCACTTGTCAAGGATGTCATCTGGTGAGTTCTTGCTGAGTCAGAATTTGAACTTGGAAGTCTTGAAGTTCTTCTGGCTTTGGGATTTTCATTTCTGTGCTCAGCCTTGTGACTGGGCAGTCACATTTTGTCTCAGCTGTCCCTCAGTGCTGAATAACAGCAATGGAGCTTCCCATCTATAAGTCTAGCAGGTTCTAAAATACTTTCATTGGGCCATTCTGTCCTTACAGTAATAATGATGATGATAAGAGTGAACACAGGGGGCAGCTGGGTAGCTCAGTGTATTGAGAGTCAGGCCTAGAGAAGGGAGGTCCTGGGTTTGAATCTGGCCTCAGACACTTCCTAGTTGTGTGACTCTGGGCAAGTCACTTGACCCCCATTGCCCACCCTTACCATTCTTCTGCCTTGGAGTCAATACACAGAAGTTAAGGGTTTAAAAAAAAATTAAAAAAAGAGTGAACACAGTCCAAGTGAGTCTAGTCAACTCATCTCAGTTCAGTTCAACTCCAATGAGTCCTATTTAAGCCTATCTAATACAATCCAACCCCATTCATTAAAGTCACCAAGCATTCACTGAATGCCTGCCATACTTCAGGCACTGTGGAAGGTGCTGGTGATGTAAAGACCAAAAATAATTTAGCTCCTGCCCTCAAGGAGCTTAGCTATTGCTGAGAAGATCTAATCTGTATGTACAAAGGAAAATAAATACAAATTGCCTACAAGACAGATTGATTAGGTAGGGGGAGGATCATAAAAGAAGCTTCTTGGAGGACATAGCCCCTGAGTGGAATGTTCTACAGGTCTGGAGTTCCATGAGAATGGAGAGGAAGAGGAAAAGCATTCTAGGCATGTGCAAAGGCACAGAGGAGGGAGATGGTGGGTAGCAGGTAGGTTATCCTGGCTGGAACTAAAACACTTAAAGAAGTATGATGGATAAGCAGACTCTAAGGAGAGACTTGAATTATGAAAGGTGTGTGTGTGTGTGTGTGTGTGTGTGTGCACACGTACGCACCATGTGTGTATATGTAGTGGAGGGGGATTAGTAATCAATTATTACAGGTCATCATGTCCAAGTTCTATGTCAAAACTGTGTGACTTTGTTATTTCAATTCTCTGGGCCTTGATTTCCCTGTCTGTAAAATGAAGGGGTTGGGTTAAGTGATTTGGGAGTTCTTTTCCAGGTTTGGGTCTATGATCCTTGGAAAAGAAGAATGAGATTCTAGCAAATCTTTCTACCAGTCCAGAATGTCTCCTTCTCCCTTTCATCCTGGTACCCTTGATGGAACCAAAAAAAAGTTGGTATTTAGGTCTGCCATTTTGAGGGGGTGAAAAGAATGCCTCCCATCTACTTGGAGCCAGTGTTCTTTTCTTGGATCATCTGGACTGATGGCCCAAGAGTGCATGAGTTGGTCCTTTCTGAACTGAGAAAACCACTTCTTGGGAAGAGCAAAGATTAAATGACCATATCATAGCCCAAGAGACCCCTTAAAATGTTCTCAGGTTTGGTAATTGTGTCTTCAGTCCAGCTCCATGGAGAGAGGGAATAAGTGGAGGCTGGATGACTACATTCCATTGACTTCCTGCCTCCTGTTTGGCGTGTGTGGGAGCTCGACCTTTCCGGGCTCTGTGAGGCTCACAGAATCACTGATGTCTAGAGCTAGAAATGACCTTTAAAGGTCATCTAGTCCAACTCCCCTCAGCAGTTTACTCACCTATAAAATGATGGGGGTGCTTCATGAAGGAGAAATTGATCCCCAAAAGGAGAGGTGAGTGGCCCAAAGTCAAATTGAATTATTGACAGAATTGGGACAAAGGCTAGCTCTCCTGACTTCCAATCAAGCTTCCAATTCCCAAACAGAGCCAATATGGGGCTAAGGTTTATGAAATTTCTTGGGCAGTCTCTGGGTTAAGGCCAGAGGAATACATTGTGCTGGAAAGAAAAAAGGAACTCTCTCCCTCTCCCTCCCTCCTTTCCTCCCTCCCTAACTTTCTCTCTCTCTCTCTCTCTCTCTCTCTCTCTCTCTCTCTCTCTCTCTCTCTCTCTCTCTCTC
>NC_058131.1:18560978-18601775 GCF_016433145.1 Gracilinanus agilis | reverse complement strand
CCCCCCTTACAGTGATCTAATGAGAAACAATGGTGATATAGTATGTCAATAAAAATTAAAAAAATATTTCTAGTTCTCATCACCATTGAAATCCCAATATTCCCGCACCCAGCTCCAGATACTGCTAAGCAACTCAGAGAGTTATGGGAAATTTGGAAGAAAACATGATATATGTAAGTGGCAGAAGGACAAGTTGGTTGAAATCAGAATTCATTTTCTCATTAGGTGAGACTTGGACTTTGAAGTATGGTTAAGATAAAGGTAATCAAGAAGTTTGACTTATTGAGAAATGATAGGAGCCTCCTTCCCATGGGAATGTTTGAGGAAGCTCTGAAAACCCAGTATGTTAGAGGACTATGTACATGAGTGAACTAGTAAGAAGTACAGTGATAGGAGGCAGCTGGGTAGTTCAGTGGATTGAGAGTCAGGCCTAGAGACAGGAGGTCCTAGGTTCAAATCCAGCCTCAGACACTTCCCAGCTGTGTGACCCTGGGCAAGTCACTTGACCCCCATTGCCCACCCTTACCACTCTTTCACCAAGGAGCCAAAACACAGAAGTTAAGGGTTTAGAAAAAATTAAAAAATAAAAAAAAATAAAAAAAGAAGTACAGTGATAGCCAAAGTCGCCATTTCTATTGAGTTTTATGGGTTCATAAGGTGCCTTTCTCCCAACAATTCTGTGAAGTACATAGTAAAAAGATATTCATCTCACCATGTCTGTCCATGTTACTCCCTTGCTCAAGAAGTCTCAGTGGCCCCCTCTGGTCTCTAGAGTAAAATAAAAATTCCTCTGGCATTTTTAGCCCTTTGTAATCTAAGTACAACTCATCTTTGCAGGCAGATTACACATTACTCTCCTTAACACTTAAAAAAAATTATCCCAAAACACTGGCCTAAATGCTGATCCTCATAAGCAACATTCCACCTTGAACCTTCATTCTTTTGTACAGATTGTTTTCCATGCCAGGAATTCCTTCCCTTTTCTTATTTGCGTCTTGGAACTCTCCAAAGCTGTTTTAATCATTCTACAGGAAGCCACTTGGATTCCCTGAGTTATCAATGCTTTCCCCTTCTCCAGTTACTTAGCATTTATTTTGCATTGTAATTGTATTTATTTAACTGATTCAATATAGATTGTCTCCCCTCCTCCCTCAAGCCCAATAGAATGCAAACCCCTTGAGGACAGGGGCCCTCTATTTTTTGTCTTAGTGTTCTAAGAGCTCTTCACAATGCCTTGCACATAGTAGTTGCTTAATAAGTGTTAGTTGAACTGAACTGAGTTGAATGTCTATATTTCAGGGAAGTAGGAAAGTTTAAGCTCAGAGTGGTTCAGTGACTCAATCAATGATATAGCTTGTAAGTCTCAAAAGGACCAGACTCCACTCCACCAAGACATCTAGAGTGAAGATGAGAGGTTGGCCGCATTTCAAGAGGTCATTCTCATTAGGACTTAGGAGAGCTGTGATTTTCTTGGTGTGGATGGTTCCTCCATAAGACCAGATAACAATCTTTCTATAGTTTGGCCCATTTGGGTTACATAGGATGGAAATTGTATCACCTTTCAGCTGTTGGGATGATGAGCCTTTTGGAATCACTACATGTGGACTTGGAAATGGAAGGGATGTGCCTAGGATCATCTAATCAAATGACCTAATTGTAAAGCACTTAGTACAATGCCCAGCACATAGTAGGCACTATTTAAGTGTTGGCTATTATTATTATTATTATTATTATTATTATTTCAACATCTCATTTCATGGATGAGGAAACTGAGGCTCAGAGAGAGGTGACTTGCCCAAGGTATCACAGCTTGCAAATGACTGAAATGGGATTTGAATTCATGTCACTAGATTACCAATCTAGTCCTATTTCTACTCCAGCCTCACCAGAAAAATCTCATCCCTCAAACATCTCCTCCAATCATTGTTATTTTGTTTATTGCCAGAAGGGGTCCTATCCCACCCAGGCAAAGAAAGTGGTTGGTGGAGAAGGGTAGACCTTCTTGGGGGGGACACATTAATTTCAGTTCAATTGTCCAGCCACCTTCATTCAAGGGATTTCCCCATACAAGGGATGAGAGCCATAGGGCTCACCCCACATTCTCTCACTTCTCCATGCTGACTCAACTACACTGGTGAACCATTGACCTCCTCATTTGTTTCTCAAGTGCTCCTGGAACCTGGGACAAGCTCGTAGGAAGGGAACGATTTGAAGGAGAAGAAAGGAGAGAGGAAGGTGTGCTGAAAAGGCACTGTGTCTGGGGAGGATGTGGAACATTAGGGAAGCCCACTGCCTTCCTGGTGACTCAGACACAGGATATGATGACCCTGGTGTGTGAGGGCTGACACACTCAAGCTCCAGATGACTCTGGATGATGTCACTTTTAATGGGGACTGGGGAGGGGGGTGGTAGGCAGAGGGAAGAAGAGAGACAAACCCTCCATTCCAAGTTATTCAACTCAATTTTTGTTGTTGGGTCATTTTTCAGTCATGTCCAACTCTTTGTGGTTTTCTTGGCAAAGATATTGGAGTGGTCAACTCAATTAATTTCATTTCAATTCAGTTTATTTAAATGTGTTCAACAAGTGGGAATCAGGTGTCTAACATGTCCCATGCAACTTCTAATAGGTGAGGATACAAAGACAAAAACTAAACAGTCCAAGCCCTCCAAGGGCTTACATTCTAC
Organism: Gracilinanus agilis; assembly: GCF_016433145.1. NCBI lineage: Eukaryota > Metazoa > Chordata > Mammalia > Didelphimorphia > Didelphidae > Gracilinanus > Gracilinanus agilis. The sequence goes on along the minus strand of NC_058131.1, from coordinate 18,599,090 downwards.
TGGGGGGAAGCAATGCAAGCGCAGATGAGAAAATGGCAATAATAGATCACATTTATATAGGAACTTGACATTTTTCATCTATTATTTCATTTGATTCTCACAAGCATGGAAGGAAGGTATTATTTTTTCCATTTTGCTGATAAAGAAAATGAAATTTAGAGAGTTGTTAAGATTTTATGTTCAAAGTTTTCATGATCTTCACTTTAGAAATAAGGAAATAACTTTAGAGAGGTTAAACAGACTTGCCCAGAGCTAAGCAATTAGCACCCGAGTCAAGACTAGGTTCAATTTGGTAGTGCAGTGGACGGAAGACTGGGTTTGGAGTCAGGATATACCGGAAATCTATCTGGCTGAAATACTAGCTGTATAGCCTGGGCATACTCTTCTTGCTTCTTCAGTTTCCTAATCTGTAAAATGTGGAATGGGGATAAAGATAGCATCTGCTTCTTGGGATTGTGAGGATCAAATGAAATAATAATTGTAAAGTGCTTATTAAAGTGTTTAGCTTAGCACATAGTAAGTGCTTTATTAATGTAAACTTCTTGTTCTTGTTCTTGCTCTTGTTCTTGTTCCTCTTGTTGTTCTTGTTCTTGTTCTTGTTGTTCTTGTTCTTGTTCTTCTAGTTCTTCTTCCTTTTCTACTTCTTGTTCTTGTTCTCCTCTTCTTGTTCCTCTTTTTCTTCCTCTTCCTCCTCCTCCTCCTCTCTTTACCTGTTTATCAATTATAGCAAAGTGTCAAGTAATTTGAGGAGGGAGAAAGAACTCTATCATCTAAGAGTATCAGAGGAATCTTCATGGAAGAGGTGACACCTAAGCTCAGTTGAGTCTTGAAGGAAGGAAAGGTTTCCAAGGGGATAGGAAGAAGAAGGACTGTACTTTGGACTTGAGGTGGTCTTCCCACGGGTGATTAAGAGAATTTTTTGAGGGGGAAAGTGCTAGAGAGCAGCTCATGGAAAAATGGGAAGCCAAACTTTATGTTCAGTCATTCATTCAGCAAAAGGCTCCTGAGCATCCAGTGTGTAGGTTCTAGGGGTGGGGTCAGAGTATGCCAAGAAAGCCCTTAAGCCAAGCTCTAAATCCTTGAGATCCTTACAATGCCATAAGGGAGATGAGATTCAGAGCATCACTGAGCCTTGTACAGGCTTCTTTCCTCTACTTCCACTTTTGCTCTTCCTGTCTGTTCCCAATTTTTCCTCCACTGTGTATCTGAAATCAATCAAGGCAACAGTGATTCCCTTCACTTTAGGGTCATATGGGACCTGACATTATATTCCTATAGTACATTCATAACACAATAAGGTAACTCTTGTTATATACTAATATCTATGTTTGTCTATCCAATATACCTTAGAATTAAGAAAAGAGGTATTCAAATGAACAGGAGGAATTCCATGTGAACTGGAAAGATCTCCAGGAATTGATGCAGAGTGAAAGGAGCAGAACCAGAAGAACATTGTACACAGAGATGGATACACTGTGGTATAATTGAATGCAATGGACTTCTCTACTAGCAGCAATGCAATGACCCAGGACAATTCTAAGGGATTTATGAGAAATAACGCTATCCACATTCAGAGGAAGAACCTCAGAAGTAGAAATATAGAAGAAAAATAACTGCTTGATCACATGGGTCGATGGGGATATGATTGGGGTTGTAGACTCTAAGGGATTGCCGTAATGCAAATATTAATAATATGGAAGTAGGTCTTACTTATTGGCTACAGGGGGAGGGGGAGGGAAAGAACATGAATCTGGCTTCAGCCACTTCCCAGCTGTGTGACCCTGAGCAAGTCATTTGACCCCCATTGCCCACCCTTACCACTCTTCTGCCTTGGCTCCTACTGAGTATTGGTTCCAAGACAGAAGGTAAGGGTTTAAAAAAATATAAAAAAATTTTAATAAAGGGAAATAGAAAGACAAGAGGCATTCTTCCCACACTTGGTTTTCCTGTGTGTATGGATGGGGGTAACTTGCATGAAGGATTACACATAGCTCTCATTTATGAAGTTCTGTAAAGTTACAACCAGTACAATGATTGTAAACGGGATTATGTGGTACCTATTGATGAGGAGTGACTGAATAAGATGTGTCTTGTGAACATGATCATTATGAAGAACACAGAGAAGACTTATAAACTGATGCAAAGGGGAGTAAGTGGAAACAGAGAAACAATAAAAATATTTCAAAAATGTAGAGAAGCATTAATACCAGAACGAAAGAAACAGAATACTGAACTTATACTGACCAAACTCAGCATAAAAAAAAGAAAAAATAGATTTGAGAGAATGCTTTCTTCTCTCTCTTCTTTGCAGAGATAGGGGATATTACATACAGTACCAGACATTTTGTTGCCTTTTTGTCTCCTTCTTTAAATGCTATAAAATATGGATCTCTGGAAATGAGAAAGGATATGCTGGGAAACGTAGGTGACTCAAAAACACAGGATCAGTGAAAATGTATTTAAGAAAACGGAACAGGACCTCACCATTTTCTGTTTGGACTTTGTATCTAGAGACTTCTTTTAAATGTGGTCCAAATCCTCACCTTTAAATAAAGACTTATTTAAAGTTAATTTTAGTCATTTTGAAAGAATTTGTGCTTTTGTTTTTAAACTCTTACCTTCTGTCTTAGAATTAGATGCTAAATGGGGGCAGCTAGGTGACTCAGGGATTTAAGTGAGAACTAAAGATGAGAGGTCCTGGGTTCAAATTTGACCTCAGACATTTTCTATCTATGTGACCCTGTGAAAGTTATTTAACTCTCACTGCCTAGTCCTTACTGCTCTTTTGCCTTGGAACCAATAAACAGTACTGATTCCAAGACAGAAGGTAAGGGTTAAAAAAAGTGCTGCCTGTTCAATAAATATTTATTTAAATATTTATTAAACAGTAATGAAAATAACGAGAGCTAGAGCGAGCTGGTGGGTAGAATGTAGGCCGTATAGTGAAAAAGGCCGCTTGATGATATAATGGACAGTGCAATCTACTGAAAGCGGAAAGACTTGGGTTCAAATCCAGTCTTAGCTGTCTGATCTTGGGAAAGTTGATTACCTCCTATATGCCTCAGTTTACCTCATCTGTAAAATGATGATATCATTTTATCTTAAAGCACCATATAAATTCAAGGTACTGTTGTTATTCTTATTATTAAGTCCTATTTCTGACACATATTGGTTATTTGAATGGGAGCAGTATGCTAGGTGGTACAGTGGAGTCAGGAAGATATAAATTCAAATATGGCCTCTGGAACTTACTAGCTGTGTGACTCTGGGTAAGTCAAAATGTTTTTTTTTTTGTCTAATTTTCTTCATTTGTAAAATGAGCTGGAGAAGGAAATTACAGATTAAAGAAAACCTCAACTGTGGGGTTGGACATGAGTGAAAAATGACTGAACAACAAATCACTTAAGCTCTCAAAGCCCTAGGCAACTCTCTATGACCATAAATTGCAGATTGGTTGTAGATGTAAATGGATAGAAGGTGTCTCCTTATCAGTAATCACAGCTCTGAGCCAATGACTATTGCAACCCTCCTTCCTTCTCCCTCTCTCCCTCCCTTCCCCCCCCCTTCTGTCTCTGTCTCTGTCTCTGTCTCTGTCTCTGTCTCTGTCTGTCTCTCTGTCTCTCTGTCTCCCTGTCTCTCTCTCTGTCTCTCTCTGTCTCTCTGTCTCTGTCTCTGTCTCTGTCTCTGTCTCTGTCTCTCTCTCTCTCTCTGTCTCTCTCTGTCTCTCTGTCTCTCTCTCTCTCTCTCTCTCTCTCTCTCTCTCTCTCTCTCTCTCTCTCTCTGTCTCTCTCTCTCATAGCAAAGCAGTTGGTGGAAAAATGGGTACCTGTGGATTGGATGCTGGCGAAATTAACAAATGTAAGAAAACACAATTATATTTTAAGAAATGACAAATGGGAAAAACCCAGGGAAAAATGGAAAAAATAAAATAATGAACTGATGAGTATTGAGATATACATGATCTTAAGAAAAATATTCAAGAGGGCGATAATCCTGCAAATGGACAGTCCAGCACAAGGAGGCTGAACCCTGATAGCCAAGAGCAAAACAAACCTAGAGCCTTCCTCTCTGCTAAGAGTTGGAGGACTCCAAAGGCAGAATGGCACATACGTGATCAGATATGGTCTCTGGGGCCATTATTTTCCTTTCCATTTTTATTAGTTACAAAGGAGAATTCCATTGGGAATGGAGGAGCCGATGGTATGTATAGAGATGGCTGATATTTTATTTTATATCACAACAGGCCTCAAGAAATTGTTTTTTTTTTAAACCCTTGTACTTTGGTGTATTGTCTCATAGGTGGAAGAGTGGTAAGGGTGGGCAATGGGGGTCAAGTGACTTGCCCAGGGTCACACAGCTGGGAAGTGTCTGAGGTCAGATTTGAACCTAGGACCTCCCGTCTCTAGGCCTGACTCTCACTCCACTGAGCTACCCAGCTGCCCAGAAATTGTTTTTTAATGTTAATCAGGAGTCAAATAGCAAGCAAGGGCTCCCAATTAATCCCCTTCCATGCCACCATCTTTACCATTCCTGTACAGCATGAGTATCTCTGGGACCCAGGGGAAGCTTGAGGTAAGGGCCTGGCGATGGTAATTCCATTCTCCATTTCATCACATACCCATCCATCCTTTACGTAAATCTCCAAAGCCTTGGACTGTGTTTCAAAGTTCAAAGAATGGCTTCAGAAAGATGACGCGTCTATATGTGTGGGTTTTGTTTTGATTCCTTATGGGTGGGGATGGTGACAGGAGGATTGGGGAGGAAATCCAGGAAGCGCCCCCCAAAGAGCCCTGGAAACATAAACAAAGACAGGATAAACAGAAAAAATCTTGCAATATCCTCGTAAACAACGTCCTGGGTATCGGATCAACCCATGTCTGGCTAATAAACAAGTCGGGAGGCTGGACCTTCTTTATGTTCATACTGTCCCAGCTCATTCCAATGGCTTTTTCTCCTTGAACAATAAGTAACCAGAGATATCCTTGAATCAGGACAAGAAAGTGAATATTCCAGACCTTTGGAATTCTCCTCCAGTGAGGAATGAGCCAGCCAGACAAAGAAATCCTAAGGTTACTCGCCTAGATGTGGGGGCGGGGATTTTAATGGCATCTAAAATAAACACTTAGTGAGAACCTACGTAAAACCATTTAATTATAAGCCAAATATTGTAGTTTATTTGGGGAAAAATGTCCTATGCAGTCTTTTATGAGAAGTATTGAAACTATTGAGAGTTAGGTTGGCAAAATGAATAAAGAGCTGGTCTCAGAGGCAGGAAAACCATAGTTCTGGTCCCAACTGGTACCTGTAGGCTGTACGACCTTGAACCAGTCCCTTAAACTCTCACTGTTCTAGGCAACTCTCTAAGACGATATATGATGCCGAGAGAGTGCCAATATGTATTGGTAGAGGGTGTTCCTCATCTGAGTGTTCCTTGTATCAAAGAAATCATGGGTCCAGTCCCTATTTATATTGAGAATACCACTAGAGGGAACCAAAACTGAAAAATGAGCATGATCCCATGCATTCATTTTGTGTAGACGAGTGGTCCTCAAAGGGTTCTCTGGGATCCCCTGGAAGTCCCTGAGGCCCCTTCAGGGTATTTTTGAGGTCAAAATTATTTTCATGCTAAAATTAAGATTTTTTTGGGTTGATGCAGACATGATTGGGGATGTAGACTCGAAATGAACACCCTAGTACAACTATCAATAACATGGAAATAGGTCTTGATCGATGACACATGAAGAAACCAGTGGAAATGTGTGTTGGCTATTGGAGGGGTTGGGGGGTTAAGGAGAAAGTAAGAACTTGAATCATGTAACCATGGAAAATTTTTCTAAAAAATTAAATTAAATTAAGATGTTTTAATTTATCTAATAAGCTAACTTCTAATATCTTGTAGAGAAGGAAAGAACAAAGCACTCCAGTATCTTTGCCAAGAAAATCCCAAATGGGGTCACAAAGAGTCAGACATGACTGAAAACATCTGAACAACATGTTAAATATCAAAAGATTTAGTTGAATTAAAAAAATTATTTGGGGGGGTCTTCAATAATTGCTTTTAAACCCTTACCTTCCAGCTTAGAATCAACACTGTCTATGGGTTTAAAAGCAGAAGAGAGGTAAGCGCTCAATTATGAGGGTTAGGTGACTTGCCCAGGGTCACACAGCTAGAAAGTATGTGAGGCCAGATTTGAATCAAGGACCTTCCATCTCTGGACCTGGCACTCAATTCACTGAGCCACCTAACTGCCCCCTCCTAAATGTTTTTTAAGAGTGTAAAGGGGTCCTAAAAAGCTTTGAATGCTGTAGGTATAGGCCATGAATTTGGACCATATTAAACAAAAAGGGGTGGAGGTTGGTGGAGCTATTTTTTCTGGAATACTCGAGGCCCATATCTGCCAAACTTCCTAACAAGTCTTTCTTCTCTAGGCTGCATTCATAACTCTCTTGGACTTTCTCTACAGTGTCAAGAAACCTCTTTACCCTGGAAGCTCACTCATCTTCCCTTGGATTAATTCTGACTTTGGAAGCACCCTCTGCCCCTATAGCACCTCTCTCTGATTGCCTGGCTCTTCCCAGGACCTCTATTTTGAAGGGGAGACCCAGGCCCGCACTATCTCCATTCCTCTCCAAGCTGCAATGGACTTTCCCTAAAATGTCCCCTTTGTCCATTTCTCAGCTTCCTTTATATTGTTGCCTTCCTTCAGGAGACTGAAAGCTCCTTAGGGGCAGGGATGGTCTTTTTTTTTTTTTTTTTTTTTTTTTTTTTTTTTGTTAGTATTTGTATCCCCAGTCCTTGGCACAGTGCCTGGAGTATGGTAGGTGTTTACTCGGTGTGTGCTGACTCTCACTTCCTCCTCCTCCTCCTCCTCTTTAATGATCACGTCTCTATCTCTGGGACTCTGCACTCTTGATTGGTGACTAATTACAAAGTCACCTCTTGCTGGTCCCAGACCCTATAGTTCACTTTGGGGGTCTATACTAGGTTTAAGTTCTTTGCTTCTATGCCCCGATCTTTGCCTGTGTAGACACTATGATTGTATCACTCATAAGGCAAGAGTGGACTTCCTAGCAGGACAGATCTCCATGTGAATAACTTAGGATGAAATTGTACCTGGGATTGGAATTTTTAAAATTGTTTAATTAATTAATTAATTAATTACTTTAGAATATTTTTCCATGGTTCCATGATTCATGTTCCTTCCCTCCCTTCCTTCCATCCCCTCCTGACGCCAACATGCAATTCCACTGGGTTTTACATGTGTCATTGATACAGACCTATTTCCAGATTATTGATAGTTGCACTAGGGTGATGTTCCCCAGTTATTTATAAGCATTCTTCTGAGTAGGGCTGTGTAGGCTTTATCAGCCAGGTAAAAGGGGTCCATGACACAAACAGAGCTAAAGACTCCTTATCTAAATCATAGCTTAGACCTGGAAAGAAATTTAGAGGCCATCAAGTTCAATTTTTTCATTTCACAAATAAGGAAACTAAGGCAGGCAGAGGTTAAGTGATTTGCATATAGTTTATATTTTTTCTTTTCTTTTCTTTTTTTAAACCCTTAACTTCTGTGTATTGGCTCCTAGGTGGAAGAGAGATAAGGGCTAGGCAATGGGGGTCAAGTGACTTGCCCAGGGTCACCCAGCTGGGAAGTGTCTGAGGCCAGATTTGAACCCAGGGCCTCCTGCCTCTAGGCCTGACTCTCCATCCACTGAGCTACCCAGCTGCCCTTGCATATAGCTTATAGAAGCCCAAGGCAGCATTTGAACTCAGCTCTTCCTGGTCCTTGGGTCAGAGCCCTATACATTATGCCGCTGTCCAGTGTCTCTCAAACTAGCCCATTCAATGCAGTATGTGCACAGGCATCCCTGCTTTGAAGTTAGGATGTGGAGACTCGTTTCTGGATTCTCCCAGCCTTGAAGGGGCTTCTTGGGCAGGCGCCTCCCCCTCCCTCCTGGATCTTCTTCCTTCTTTGGACTGGGTCTGGGTATTGTGTGACCTGCTGCTTGGGCTGATGTGAAGCCTGGCCTGGGCGGCTGACGTCACTCCCTTCACCCGCTGATGCTGGCAGGAGCCTAATGCCGGAGTGTTGGGGAGATTATCAGCCCAAACGCTTTTAATAGAAGGCAGCTGGCCTTTCCTGACGATGTAAAGAAACTGAGTCCACGACAAAAAGGAAGAAAGAAGAAAGGCTCAGCTCTCCTCCCCGTCGCCCTTCCCTCCATCCCAGGATCCCTGCTTGATGGGCGGCCGCCACCTTCCACTCTGGGCTGTCGGCTTTCACAGCCCACTCAGGCCAGGATGCAGGACACCCTGTTGGCCGAATGACATCAGTCCAGCCCAGCTTTTGTATTAGATGCAGTTGACAGGATGCCAGGGCAGGGGGAGGGGGATTAACCCCTGTGTGTCCACAGCCATTGACAAGCTCTGCCATCTCTAAGTCATGGCGAGAATTTTGTAAGAGAAAGAAAATTCAAGCTTCTTGAAATCCCATCCTGACCTCCATGGGCAGCACCTTCCTCCCTCCTTGACTTACCTGAATCCTGCCCATCCTTCAGGCCTAGTTCCAATACGACCCACTCCAGGAAGTCTGCTTGGATTTCCCCCCTCTAATATCCCAGCTCCTTTGGCCTTTAGCATTAGCTGTTACTTTTGCAATACTGTATCCCACCTCATCTCCAAGCCTTTGCCTCATGCCTGGGAGGCTTTTCCCTTTTTCACATTCCCCTTTTTGAATGTCTGGTTCTCTTCAAGCTTTAATTCAAGTGCCATCTCCTAACAGTGGCCTGTGCTGTCTCCTCTCAGTTGTCAGCACCTCCCTCCTTCCCTCCAATTATCTTGTATTTATACATATTTTATATCAGTCTGGAGTAGCGAATATGAGCTGCCTTCATAGCATAAAGTCCCAGCTACAGTTCTACTTCTGACAAATAATGGCTTTGTGGTCCTGGGCAAGTCATTTGCCCTATCCAGGATCCTGACGTCCCTTCGTTTTAGGGAAGGTGCCATTTGCATCGGTAGGGGGAGCTTCCTCAGCACAATATGAATCCTGTACTTGCAGACTTCATCTCTCTGGCAGGGACTGGTTCATTTTAATCTTGGTCTGCCCACAACCTAGCCCAATCCTTGTTGAGTTGAAGTGAATTAATATCATGGGTTGTCTTTTGTATATGTGAAAAAAAAAGTTGAATTGTCTGGCATGGAAATCCTCCCCCAAATACACACATGTACATATGTTCAGGACGTGTGTGTGTAAAGCACATGGGTATGTTTCTCTGTGTGGATATAGGAATGTATATTTGTATGTATACACGCACACACATATACTCTTTTTAGTTACTGTTCTAGATATTGTTCTTTGATTTCTTTGCTACAGGGAAATGCCAGGTGAGGAACTTCTCTCTCTCAATGCTTATCTCCACCTCTGCAGCTTAGAGTCTCAGCCAGTTGTCAGGAGTGCTGAAATTTTAGGTGATTTGCCCAAAGTTACACAGCCAGTGGGTGTTAGAAGCAGGACTTGAACGCAGGTCTCTCTGGGCTCTATTCACCATGCTAGACAGCCTCGCCCCCCAGAGCGCAGATGTCATGAAATAAAGGTTTATTTGATTGAATGGGACCCCAAACCCTTCCATCTATTTCTCAGCCACTTTCAGCCTGATCTCGTTCTGCAGAAGGAATCCTTCTGCCTTTGTTCATAGATGGCTGTTGAAGCAGTTCTCTAGGGGTGTCATTTACCTGCTTGAAGACCTCCTTTTCCTCTTCTGAGGCCAGAGAAGGAAATGAATGGGTCAGTAATGCAGAATCCATGGAGTCAGAGAACTGGCTCTAACACTCGGTGCTCCTAGGACTCTGGGCAGGTGACGTCATCTCTCTGGGCCTCGGTCTTCCCATCTGTAGAGCGAAGGAGTTGAATGGGCTGGTCTGTGAGGTCCCCACCATTCTATGATCTCTAATGGTAAAAGCATAAACTCCTCTTTAGCTATCCCACTCACTTCCTTGCCAGCTATGGCTGCCTCTTCCTTTCTGGGAGAGCTATGGGCCCCTTCCCTCAGTTCTCTCTGAGTCAGGGATGGAACTGCCTGGCTTCATGGACATCCCATGCTTATTCTCTGGTGCTTTGGAATGGAAGACCAGGAGTTAAGGGGTTAAAGTAGTGGAGAGAGGCAGCTTCATCCTGCACATGCCTCTGGGTTCTGCAGAGGGCAGTCATGTTTCACGTGGGCTGACAAACCAGTGATTGCTGGGATGATTGTTGATATTCTGGTCCTTAGCTGGAGGGATGCCAGGTAAGGAAGCAGGGGGAGGTGGAACCTGAAGGCGTTGAATCCTGTGCTGAAAATGATTTAATTTGGTTTAACCCATATTTTTCTTTGCTTGATGGTTTCAAAATGCCAGAAAGAAAAGGACTGGGTCCCTTTGAGAAGGCAAAGTGTCAAATAGAAGGATGGTTGGCTTGTGGGGAAGAGAGAAAATGGAGGAGGTGCAGGTAGTGACTTCATATCCAAAAGTCATAATGATTGGCACATAGTAGGACCTTCTTAAGTGCTTGATGACTTATTGAGAACAAGGAGGACAAACCATGATGACCAAAGCTGAGCAGAGTGAAGCAAGATGGAACCTAGTCATGGGAACAGAAAACCAAGAGGATGTTATGAGAACTGGAATGTCTAAAATCAAAATACTCAAGTAAATTATTTGTTCTTGTTAATGTTGATCTTATTGTTCTGGTTTGGTTTGTTTTATTTTAGTTTTGGCACACAGTAGGACCTTCTTAGGTGCTTGAAGACTCATTGAGGACAAGGAGGACAAACCATGATGACCAAAGCTGAGCAGAGTGAAGCAAGATGGAACCTAGTCATGGGAACAGAAAACCAAGAGGACGTCATGAGAACTGGAATGTCCAAAATCAAAATATTCAAGCAAGTTGTTTGTTCTTGTTCTTGTTGATGTTGATCTTATTGTTCTAGTTTGGTTTTATTTTAGATCTTGTCACTTGTTGACTGTGGAAGCCCATGAAGAACAATCCAGGGGATGTCCAACTAATTAAGAAGACTTTGACATTCCCTAGAGACTAGGTAATCTGGTGGCTAGGTGGCATAGTGGATAGAACATAGGGTCAATAGGGAGGAAGACCTGAGTTCAATTCTGGTCTCAGACATTGACTAGCTATGTGACCCTTGACAAGTCACTTTATCCTGTTGGCCTCAGTTTCCTTATCTGTAAAAGGATAGAAGGAGGTGAAAAAATAATGACACTTTGCAATCTATCACTTTTTACAAATTGACTCTGAAAGTTTTTCAGAGACCACTTTCTGTAATAAAAACTGTTATTTCTGTAACCCCAGCCCTCAGAGCGATTAGTGATTGGATTCTCTCCTCACTGATGAAGATGAACGCCTGACTCTTCCCTAGGTCAGGGCCAGGGGGAGTTGGAGAGAGCAGAAGAGAAGACGACTCTGCAGTCTCTTCATTCTTCTTTGATTTCTTTTGGGCTCTCTCATCACTCTGGGCACTTTGGGCTTTTGGCTTTGAGAAGGAAGATGAGATGCCGTTCTGTCCTTGAGTCTAGCTAATTTTCTCATCAGTCCCTTGTTTCCTTTATTCATGAGCCAGAGTTCATTCTTGGAGGACTTGATTTCTTCAGATTTAGAACTCCTTTGATGCTGGATTGGTGAATGCCTCAGTGTATCTAGATGGCCCTAGCCTTGCCCACCTTCTGTCCAGTCACCCTGATGCTGCTCCTTCTCCTTCCTTGATTTCCACTTTTCTTTTTTTCTTTTTTTTTTCTAAACCCTTAACTTCTGTGTATTGACTCATAGGTGGAAGAGTGGTAAGGGTGGGCAATAGGGGTCAAGTGACTTGCCCAGGGTCACACAGCTGGGAAGTGTCTGAGGCCGGATTTGAACCCAGGACCTCCCGTCTCTAGGCCTGGCTCTCCATCTACTGAGATACCCAGCTGCCCCTGATTTCCACTTTTTGAAGCATAATCGACTCAATACCATCATTGGAAATCACGAACCGGTCTTCTCCCAGATGGCTCTGTTCACCATCCATCTCTGTGGTTTTCCAAACCAAAATATCCCTCCTGTGGCTACTCAAGTTGTTGTAATGTATTCGAATGTAAGCTCCTTGGGGGCAGGGGGCTATCTTTCTTTTTGCTTATGTATTTTGTGTTTGTATCCCTAAAGGCTTGGTATTCAGGAAATCTTGATAAATGCTTTTTCATTCATTTCTTCATTCACATACAAATAGATTAAGTACCTACCTACTTTATGCCAGGCACAGAGGATGCAAAGCCAAAAAGGAAGCTGCCCCTCCTCTCAAGAAGCTCTCTTTCTATCTGACCTCAGATACTTCCCAGCTGGGTGACCCTGGGCAAGTCACTTGACCCCCATTGCCTACCCTTACTACTCTTCTGCCTTGAAGCCAATACACAAAAGTTAAGGGTTTGAAAATAAAATAAAATAAAATAAAATAAAATAAAAACGAAGAAGCTCACTTTCTGGAAGGCTGTCCATGAGTTCTAGCTGCCCTTCCTCTAGCTGGTTTATATTTGAGAACTTTTATTTGCTTCGTTTCCCTCCCTCTTGACATGGCCCCTACCTTACACCAACTTGGCTCTCTCCCAAAAGAACGAATTCAGGTCTGAAATCACAGTGGTTCAGCTCCAAGACAAATACCCCCACTGGGGCTTTAATGAGCTTGATCTAGTTAAATGTTAAAAGCCAGAGTTTTATTTTGTTTATTCTTCTACTTGGGTCTTGAAATGTCATTTTGCTGCATTAAAACAAAATTAAAAAAAAAAAAAAAGAAACTCTCTGAGTCTTTTGACCCTTTTCCCCCATTTCCATAAGGTGGGGTATCTGGGGCTGAGGGGAGAAGAACAAGAAAATGAAACCGACAGAATTCCATAACTGGAAGGAGTTGAATTGTTGTGGGAAGTCATAGGATCATTTAATTCAATCCCTTCTTTTTATAGATTCAGAAACTGACTCCCAGAGAGGAAAATGGACTTTCCTAAGGTAGAAACGGGATTCCAACAGAGCCTTCACCTCCAGGGTCTTTGCCAAGGACTCCAATAGGGGCTTTGGACTTTCTTCCACACACTCTGCCTGGACCACGAAGTGAAGAGCAGTGGTAGAGTAGGGAAGCCCAGACTGAGTGAAAAATAATTATACATATTGATCGACTTACAAAATACGAAGTAATCTTCCTCAGAGCAGGTGTCTACTTTTTTTTTTTTAACCCCCATCTTCCGTCTTGGAGTCAATACTGTGTATTGGCACTAAGGCAGAAGAGTGGTAAGGGTAGGCAATGGGGGTCAAGTGACTTGCCCAGGGTCACCCAGCTGGGAAGTGCCTCAGGCCGGATTTGAACCCAGGACCTCCCGTCTCTAGGCCTGGATCTCAATCCACTGAGCCACCCAGCTGCCCCCATGGTGTCTACTTTTTTTATTTGCATAGTGATACAACAGGCAGTAATAAATGCTTGTTGATTGAAGAATTGATCGCTAGATAATTATCTTCAGATACATTGAACTCTTCTGCTTTTAACTTAAAATCTTCAAACAAGACCAATTGGAAGGAGGCACTGGCATTACTTAGACTCCTCCTCACCAACTTCAATGGCCTCGAATTTCTTTGAATATTGGTTTGCTCATTTGCCTTTCCCCAGGGGGCTGTCCTAGGTCCTTTACAGGTTTTTTGGCTACTTCATTTGTCTACCAAACTACAGGGCTGAATTGCCTCATTAACACCCCTTTTTCACTCAATCTGAGCTTTAAATGCCCTGCTGGCTCTTCACTCCCTCTCAGCCTCTGGTCTCTCCTGGAATTTAGAGCCCTAGAGTTCGAGTTTTTCCTTCCCCCCTTCCCATACATTTTGCCAATTGCCTTCTTTAAAATGTTATTCTTTAAGTTTTATTAATGCTTTTAAAAAATAATATGGTCAGTCCTCGTCATTCATATGCACTCCATTGAACCCTGTGACACTGAAAATAAAACCCCTGGATGAGGTTCCTTCATCTGTAGCATATGCAGCATTTCATTTCTGAATAGATCCTTTTTCTTTTTAGAAATTGTTTTTAATATCTTTCCTTTTTAATTGAGTTCCAATTTTTTTCTCTCCTTTGTATCCATCTCTCACCCACTGAGAAAGCAAGCAAAATGACGCCAATTAATTATATGTGTGGAATCATGTAAAACATATTTCCATATTATCCATATTGCCAAAAAAAAGCATAGAAAATATCCTTCAGTTTACAACATTTTCTCTGAAGGGGAATAGAATTTTTTCCATCATGAGCCCTTTGGAATTGTCTTGGATCATTGTATTGATCAGAGGAGCCCCGTCTTTTCCAGTTGATCATCATTAACGATCTGGTTCTTCTCACTTCACTTTGTATCAGTTCATAGAGGTCTTGTCATGTTTTTCTGAAACCCTCTTCCTTGTCATTTCTCATAGCACAATAGTACAGCATCACAACCATACATTATAACTTGTTCTGCCATTCCCCAACTGATGAGCATCTCCTCCATTTCCCATTCTTCGCCACCATAAAAAGCTCCTAGAAATGTTTTTGTACATGTAGCTTCTTTTCCTTTTCCTTTGATCTCTTTGGGGTTTCCATCTACTAGTGAAATTTCTGGGTCAAAAAGTATACACAGCTTCACAGCCCTGTGGCCACAGTTCCAACTTGTTCTCCAAAATGGTTGGACCAGTTCACAGCTCCACTAACAGTGCATTAGTGTTACCTATTTTCCTGCATCCCCTCTAGTATCTGCCATTTATGATAGGAATGAGGTGGCACCTCAGAATGGTTTTGATTTCATTTCTCTAATCAACAGTGAGCCAGAACATTTTTATATGACAAACAATAGCTTTGATTTTTTTTCTTCTGAAAACTGTTTATGTCTTCTGATCGTTTATCAATTGGGGAATGACTGATTTTTACACATTTGTCTTTGTTCCTATATGTTTAAAAAATGAAGCCTTTCTCCGAGAAATTTGCTGTAGAAATTGCTTTATATTACTTGATTGATTATCTTTTAGGAAAATATAGTTTCCCTGATTATCTCTCTTTTTTTTTAAACCCTTAACTTCTGTGTATTGGCTCCTAGATGGAAGGGTGGTAAGGGTGGGCCATGGGGGTCAAGTGACTTGCCCAGGGTCACACGGCTGGGAAGTGTCTGAGGCTGGATTTGAATCCAGGACCTCCCGTCTCTAAGCCTGACTCTCAATCCACTGAGCTACCCAGCTGCCCCCCTGATTATCTCTTTTTATTAGGTCTAATTTTATTTTTGCTTTGCCTGAGATCATGATTGCTACCCCTGCCTTTTCTCCTTCAGCTGAAACACAGTAGATTCTGCTCCATTTTAAAATTTTAACTCCTTGTGTGTCTTTCTGATGAAAGCGTGTCTCTTGTAAACAAGATATTGTTTTTATTTTATTTATTTTATTCATCTTTGAAAACTTTATTTAATTAATACATTTAGGACATTTTCCCATGGTTCCATGATTCATGTTCTTTCCCTCCCCTCCTCCCACCCCTTCACATAGCCCACGTGCAGTTCCCCTGGGTTTTACATGTGTCATTGATCCACACCTATTTCCATACTATTGCTATTTCACTAGGGTGATCGTTTAGAGTCAATATCCCCAATCACTTCCCATCAACCCACGTGATCAAGCAGTTTAAACAAAATATTGTTGGTTTCTGGTTTCGAATGCATTTCGCTATCCATCTATTTCTGTTTAATGGATCAGTTTGCATTCATAGTTATGATTATTGTGCATTTCCCTCCATCCCATCTTCTTCTGTTCATTCTTCTCTTTTAATCTTGTCACTCCTAAAAAATCTGTCCTGCTCATGATCGCTGCCTCCCTTAATCCACCGCCTCTCTTTAGCGCTTCCTCTCCTCGCTCTCGTCTCCTTTCCTTTCTATTTCTCTATTGGATAAAATAGATTCCTGGACTCACCTCTGAGTATGTGCGCACACACACACACATACACTCACACACACACACAGACACACACAGACACACTCACACACACACACACACAGACACACAGACACACAGACACACACACAGACACACAGACACACAGACACACACAGACACACAGACACACAGACACACACACACAGACACACAGACACACAGACACACAGACACACACACACACACAGACACACAGACACACACACACAGACACACACACACAGACACACAGACACACAGACACAGACACAGACACACACACACACTCACACACACACTCACTCCTCTCTGAAGCAATCCTGATAGGAGCGAGGTTCAAACATTGCCCCTCTTCCTCGATTTCCCCCTCCATTATATAAAATAGGTCTCGTTTGTAAGACTTATTGGCTTCTTAAACAAGGGAGACGGGTTTATTCTTTCTGATCTGAAGCCAGTATACAAAACAGAAAGGGAATCTGTATTCAGTCTCACCTCAGACACTTAACCAGCTGTGTGACCCTGGGCAAGTCACTTCCCCTCTTTCAGCCTCAGTTACCTCCTCTATAAAATGGGGACAACAATACTGTCTCCCAGGGTTGTTGTGAGGATCAAATGAGGAAATGCAGGTCCCGTAAAGCTCTGCATAAATAATAGAGAGCTATTCATTATATTTCTTTGAGGACAGAATGAGAAATGAGTGAAAATAAGTGCTGGCTAATTCCGTAGACCACAGGATGGGCCACAGAATTTGACTCCAGCAGAGCCATTTGGTACAATCCACAATGCACTTGCTTGTATAGCCTCTGCTGGAGCTTTCTAGGGAGGAGGACATTCCTGTCATCCCACTTTAGGGGCTTCCTCATCCTTGAGGATCCCTCTTGGAAATTCCCAACCACTGCTCCTAGTTTGCCTCTGGGATCCCCCCGAAGATCAAGTCTAGTCTAACGCTGCTTGTATCTGACGGCCTTTAAGATATTTGAGGATAGCGCCGTGTCCCTCCCCCGTCTTCTCTTTGCAGACCAGACACTCGACCTTCTTCGCCCCACCTTCACCTCCCCCGAGTGGAGGCCTTGAGGTACCAGATGCTGTACAGGGAAAAGAATAATCGCTCTGGAGTCAGAGCATCCGGAGTCTAGACCTGCTTCAGATTAGAATCCCTTTCGGGTGACCTTGGCCGAGTCACCTAATTTCCCCAGAAGGCTTCAGTTTCTCCGTCTGTAAAATGAGGGGAGGTTGGCGAAGTTGGCCTCTAAGGCGCCTTTTAGGCCTACAGCGGCCCTCTTGGGTGTTCTCCCCACAGCAGTCTTCTCTCTGGAATATGACGGCCTGCACTGCAGAGATGGAGTCGGGAGAGGGCAAAGAGCCGGGGGACGCTCCTCCTTGTTCCTGGAAATTGCTTCTTTTACTGCCGCCCAAGATGGAACAGCCAGCCTGGCCTTCTGCTGGCCCTTCTTCTCCCCCTAGAAGGCTCCTTTGGAAAGGAAAATTCATTTTCTTTTCACTGTAATGAAAAGAAGGACAAGAGACGTCAGCGGTCTGCCCCGGGCCTTTCCCAGGAGGCCTGGAGTCCGGAGATGGGGAGGAGATGGCGGCTGGCCTGGCCTCTTCCTTTGGTTTCCCCCTGAGCATCGGCTCAGAGATGAACGTAAACGCTCCGCTCTCCGCGCGTGTTTTTTTAAGGGGAAGGTCTAGCAGTGACTGGTGGTTCCCCTCCGCGATATCCTTTATCGTGTGAACTAGAATCTTGCCCCAAACATCTACAGTCACAGGCTTTTCTGTGAGACGCAAAAGAGAAGTGTCTGAGCAGCACTTAGTCCGGCGCTCGGCCCCTCAAAGGCGCTTCATGAATGCCGATTATTGTCTGAGACACGGCTCTTGGGGGCCTCAGTTTCCTTCAAGAGTACTTTAATTTTAACCGATTATTTATTCAGTGTTGGGGGCATGAGTGGAACGAGGAGGAACTAAGGGAAAGATCCGTGGTCATAGGATCAGAGCTTCAGAGCTGAGAGAGCGCAGAGTCATTTTACAGAGGAAGAGACAGACTCACACGTTAGGTGACTTGCCTAGGGTCACATGACAAAGTTTCTGAAGCAGGATTTGAACTCAGGTCTTGATTCCATAGTTGTATCTATGACAGCATCTGACTGTTAATTCAATTCATTCAAAAGGTATTTATTTGAACCTCCCTTCCTATATATTTCATAGGCAGTTTTCGGCAGGCATGTTGTTTCTCCCCTTCCTCCAATATAACATAGAATCCTTGAAGGCACGAATCATTCTGACTTTTGTCTCAACATTACTTCTGCCTGGTATAGTGCTGGCCGAGGGAGCTGGATGAAGGGTGAATGGCTGTCTGCTACATGCCGGGCCTGGTGCTGTGTGGTGCCGACAGAAAAACAAAAGTGGGAAAACATGCCTGTCCTCGAAGAGCTGATAGTCTATTGGAAAAAGCAAAATACACAAAAAATGTAGCACTAGAAGGACCCCCGAATCATTAAGCACACACACACCACACACACCACACACATACAACACATACAACATACACTACACAGACACACAACACATACAACACACACACACCACACACCACACACGCAACATACCACACACGCCACATACAACACATACAATGTGCACACAAACACACATGTACACACATGCACACAACACACAACACACAACACACACAAACACAACACACATACACAAAAACATACACACACCACACATCACATACAACACAACACACATAACACATAACACACATACACGCAACGTACAACACACACAACACACAGCACACACATACAAACATGCACACCACACACCACACACTACATACAACACATAACACACACAACACAACACACACACAACACAACACATACAACACATGCACACACAAAACACATATACACATGCCACATACCACATACAACACACGCAACACACATACACACACAAAACACACATATACACACACCACACACCACACACAACACATACAACACACACCATAACATACACACACAACACACATACACACAACACACATACATATCCACACACCACACACCACATACAACACACCCAAACACACATACACACAACACACACAACACACACCATAACATACACACACAATACACAACACACACAACACACAACACACACATACACACACAACACACAACACACAACACACACAACACACATACACACACACCTCCCCCCCCCACACACACACACACGATGAGGAATCTGAAGCCCACAGAAGCTAAATAACCTGCTCTGGATCACATGATTTGTGTCTAAAGAGCTATTTGGACCCAGGCTCTATGACCCCAAATTCACAGCTCTTGTCCATTTTATCACACATCTTCTTCCATTTACAAGTAAGTCAAATACAAATTCTACATGAACAGCAGAGACTTGTTCTGTATTTGGGTCAAATTTTCCCTCTGAAGTTTGCCCCCCATGTAGCCTTGAACAACACCCCAAAACAACTGGAGTCCCCATCTGTGAAGAGGAACAAGCTTGACTAGCTGGTCTCTAGAGTCCCTTCTGGATCTCTGGCTTTGTGAGGCTGGGATTGAAACGGATCCCTTCATGGGTGCCTGATGTTTCAGCTAAGGGAGGACATGTCTCGAGGGCTCATTCACCCACTTGGGGGGCTTAGACTGAATGCTAAAAGGCCTTCAAACTAGAAAAAGTTTGCACAAGAATGACTAGAAAGGGCAAAGCAGCTTGACAGCCCCACCATCAGCCAATAAATTAGCAAACCAGTTGAGAAGGAAGGACTTCCAGGAGCAAATTTGGCTTGGAGGAACCCCTTGGGGATAGAGGGGTCTCCATCTTGGCTTCAACTTGAGCCAAATTCTCATGGGGAGAACTTTTCTCTTTGGTAGAACTTTCATGAAATTGCCCTTAGGTGAACCTCTTTGCAATGCTCTTACGACCAGTACCTTTTCAGGAAAAGTTTTCAATTAGAAATAATCATAACTCGGTTAAACCTCATTGGCTACTATATTGCCGCTGTGCAAAGCTCCAGTGCCTTTTTAGAGAGAACATAGCCAGAACTTCTTTTACCAAGTGCCATGGTCAGTGGGTATCTTTCTTTTCTTTTCTTTTCTTTTCTTTTCTTTTCTTTTCTTTTCTTTTCTTTTCTTTTCTTTTCTTTTCTTTTCTTTTCTTTTCTTTTCTTTTCTTTTCTTTTCTTTTCTTTTCTTTTCTTTTCTTTTCTTTTCTTTTCTTTTCTTTTCACTCTTACCTTCCATCTTAGAATCAATACTGTGTATGGGTCCCAAGGCAGAAGAGCAGTAAGGGCTGGGCAATGGGGGGGGTGGGTGTCAAGTGACTTGCCCAGGGTCACACAGCTGGGGAGTGTCTGAGGCCAGATTTGAACCAAGACCTCCCATCTCTGGGCCTGTCTCTCAAACCACGGAGCTATCTAGCTGCCCCTGATGATTATCTTTCTATATCCATTCATAGGTTTTTCCTTTCCCACCCACATCAACAACCACTGCTTCCTCTGATGAAAGGAATGTATGACTTGACTGAACTCACTCGGGCCCTCCCATCAGAATACTTATTCATCTGAGATCAAGAAATAATAAAATAAAATAAAATAAATAATTATTATAATATAATATAACAATACATAATAAAATAAAAATAAAAGAAACATGGGCTCCATTTGCTAATAGATACATGGCAGCTTGGGGATGGGAGAGGGTGGAGAATGGCGATAGATACCTTGCTCGAATCTGGCAGTTAGTTCCTAGTAGTCTTTGCCTCATTGCCAATAAAGAGCTTGGTCAGACATCAAAGCCGCCAAGGTCACCCAATGCATCCTGGGTCATCGCCAGACATCCTGATTTTCGTTTTGCCACTGGCTGTGGATGACTCTGGAAAAGAAAGTGGAGGCTGAAGACTTTGTGCAATTCTACCTCCCTTAAATCAAACTCACTCACAAGTCAAGCCATCACTCGTGATATCATTGGCCCATTTTGAAAACCAAAGAGGACCAACAATAGCAACCAAGAGGGAGAAGAGAGACTTGTTGTAGATCTGCTGGCCGACCCTTTTTGAATGGACGCTCGATTCCAGCTCAGCCCCTTCAGGCTCACAGGGTCTTATTAGAATTAGAAGACTTTACAAGTACCATCCACTGAGTCACAATTGACTGGGAAGCCAACTTGCAATGGTCTACGTGACAGACTGGGGCTACGCAGGCAATACCTATGCATGCTCTGTAGAATCCACAGGGAAGAGTCAATCCAAGCACACTCTAAGCACTCGGCCCTTCTTGACTGGTCCCTCCATGACAAGGGGAAGGACAGGAAACAGGGGGACCAGTCAGGCAATTACCATAATAGAGCAGGTGAGAGGTGTGGAGGAACTGAACCAGGATGGGAGGTTTTCAGTTTGCTACCCTGAGTCTCAGTTTCTCCTTCTCTGCCATGTAGAGGAGGGTCCAAGAAATTATAGGATCAGAAGGCTAGAGGTAGAAGGGATCTAAAGAGTCATCAAGTCCAAATTAGATGGACTTCTCCAATTAGAAAGCCTAGGAAACTCAGGCTTGGGAAGGTTAGTGAGTTAGCCAAGCTTATACAGGTAGTGAGCAAGAAAGGGAGAACTTGTTTTTTTTTTTTCTTTATAAAAAAAATTATAATGAAGTTAATAAACACTGAATAAAATGGACATTTAAACATACAGAGTAAAACAGATCAAGAGGATTGAAGCCTTTTCTTTTTAATTATATAATAATTTCAACCTCTGGCTTTCAAAATTGGCCTGCTTAAAATTCTGCCTGGCCTTCCTTCTCTGTCTGTGTCTGTTTCCCTCTGACTGTCTTTCTTCCCACTCCATTCTGAACCACCCTTCCCACATGCAAAAGAGAAAAATGAAGCCTTTGTAACAAATCCATATCATCGGACAAAGCAAATTCCCACATTGGCCAAGCCCCAGAAGTCTGTGTCATTTCGGACTCCGAGTCCATCATCCTTCTCTTAGGGGCTGGGGAACGTGCCTCATCATCATTCCTCTGGCATCATGGTGATTCATTATATTGATCAGAGTTTTCAAGACATTCAAAGTTGTTTGTCATCACCTGAATTCAAATCCAGCCTGATATTAGTTGTGTGATCTTAGCTAAATCACTTAAGCAAATCAGTTAAGTCTCAGTTTCCTTATCTGTAAAATGGGGATAATAATTGCACTTAGCTTCTGGTGTCATTGTGACAATCAAATAATGATTTTTTTACTGGAAGCCTTCCCCAACCCCTCTTGATTCTAGTACCTTTTCTCTATTAATTATTTCTTACTTATTTAGTATAGGGAAGTGATGGCAAAGCTTTTAGAGATTCGAGTGCCCAAACTGCAGCCCTCACGCCTCATATGAGCCCCTCGCCTTGCTCCAGACAGGGGAGGGAGGAAACATTCCCATTGGGTGGCTGGGCAGAGGGGTGGGTGATGTGAGAAATGTTCTCAGGAGCCAATGGAGAGGGAAAAGGAGCAGCCCCCTCTGGCACACTCTAGCACACATGCCTCATAGGTTCACAAACACTGGTATAGGGCTTTCTTTGTACAAATTTGTTTGCAAGTTATCTCCTCTGTTAGATTGTCAGTTCTGTGAGGGCAGGGACTATCTTTTGCCTTTTTTTTTTATATCTCTAGCACAGTGCCTGGCACTTAGTAGGTACTTAATAAATGCTGCTTGATTGATTTATATTTGTAAGTCACTTTTCAAACTTTCAAGCACTATAAAATTGCTATTCTTCGTATTCTGTATTGTTTTCCTGATTCTTCTTATTTCGTTCTATGTCAGTTCATGATCCCTTTTGTCATTTCTTAAAGGTATCAAAGTATTCAATTACATTCATAGCCAAATTCACTTGGCCACTTCCCAGTTGATGGGGGTCCATTTGCTTAATGAATCTTTGCCACAAAAAGGGGAGGGGCTGTTGTAAAGGTTTCATGTGCTTATGGGTCCTTGTCCTTCTCTAATCTCTTTTGGGGGTTAGACCTAATTGTGGAGTTAGACCTAATTGTTATATGAATCAAAGTTTAGTTCCTTTGGGGGAAGAGTTCCTGATTGCTTTCCAGCATAGCTGGGCCAATTTACAGCTCCATCAACAAGACATTAGTACAGTAAGGGAAGATTTGAACTCAGGTCTCAGACTCAATAGCCAGGGCTCTTCCTGCTGTACCACACTGTTGTCTTAAGATCCTTCCTGTGCTGACAGGGATTCTTTCCCTCACTTTCTGCTACATCCATTCCCAGGACAGGCTCTGGGGAGAGAATGACGTTAAGGGAACAGCTCACCAACCGTTCCAGGATGTTGAAAAGCCTCATCACTGTGTTTTCAGGTATAGGAAGCCCGGCCCTTTTTGGCTTTCCTCCAAAACTGTCGCCTCTCTCACATGCATGGAAGATGCACTGGCTTCCCAGGAGAAGTTCCCAGCCTAAAGAAGACAGTGTCCCAGTATCCACCCTGCAACGAATGCACTGGAAAGTATGAGTAGGAAGGCTGGAAGGGGGCCACTGGGAGCAAGTATTGTTAAGAGGAAAGGGAAGGGCAATGCTAGGACTTGGCTGAGTGATTCAGAAGGCCATCCCTTCACGTTTGAGGAAATTCTGGATGAATAAATGAGCTCAAACCCTTCTCTCTCCCTTTAGAGGTAGCAAACCCAGAGGGACTTTAATAAAAGTTAACATTTATCTTGTTGGCAGAGGTTTATCTCTCCCCTCGATCTCTGTGAAACCCTGGAAAATATGAAGACTTAATACAATAAAGGACACAGGCACTCTGAGATCATGCCCTCCTCTTTATTAAAGAACCCTGCTTGAGCAAACTGGCCTAAGGAAAATCGGAGGAAGGATTCCAAAGAATGGGTGACAGGAGAATGGGCTCTGGTCTCCATGATGGAGAGAAAAGGGTCATGGGGGTAAGGAGAGGCTGTGGGGGGGGGGAGGGGAAAAATTGCTCCCTTACATCAGGAGCCCTGGGTTCAGCTGCTTTGAGCTGTGCAAGATTGTGGAAGTCCCTTCCCTTCTCTGACCCTCTCTGGAAAATGGCACACTGGAAAGGCCATTCTCTCAACATTCTGAGGATCTGGGTTCAAATCCTAGCTTTTATGACTATGGGACCTTGAGGAGAATCATTGCTCCTCCTTCAGCCTCAGTTTCTTCATCTGTAAAATGAATAGGTTGGGCTAGATTCCTTGAGGTCCCTTCTAGTCCTAGGATGGCTAAAATCCCTTCCAGCTCTAGTCACCTAAGAGTCTAGAACCCAGAAGATGGCCAGAAGCTTTTAGACTGACTCTTGCTATGGGTCAGCTTGATGTAAGCCTGGACACACCCTGCCTAGGGCTCCTCATAAGTCCCTGGAGTGGGTTCCAGAGATGATCTGGCAATTTTCACTCCTAGAATCTTTACAAACTCGGCTAGGGACTCAACTCTGCCAAAGTTTTCAAGCTGGAAGCAACAGCTAATGTCCAACCCTCTTATTTTATGGTGAAAAAACTTGAGGCCCAGAGAGGTCTCGGCTTGGCCAAGGTCAGATAGCTGGTAGTCTGTGAAATGGGATTCAAAGTCAAGCCTTCCAACTCCAAACTCAGGGCAGTTCCTGCTGGGCCACGTAGGTGCCGCCCTACCTGGAGATTTGAGGGGGCCTTAAGGAATCCTCTAAAGCAGTGATTCCCAAAGTGGGTGCCACCGCCCCCTGGTGGGTGCTGCAGCAATCCAGGAAGGCGGTGATGGCCACAGGTGCATTTGGGGGCGGTGAATAACTGTAAGGGGGTGGCAATAGTATGTGACAGGGGGGTGCTAAGTCATATTTTTCCAGAAAGGGGGAGGTAGGCCAAAAAAAGCTTGGGAACCACTGCTCTAAAATCTTCCTGTCTCAGTGGGAGTGGGGGGTGAGAATGCTGTGACTACTTGGATTTGGGGAACAGCAAGGTAGATTTTTTTTTATGTTAAAGTATTACCCTAGTTATCAACAACTCCCCGACCCACATTTTCCACTCCCGTGGGGCCATTTGGCTCATTCTCCATCCATCAATCCATTCTACCAGTCAATCAGCTCGTATTTGTTAAGAGCCCCCAAACCAAGAGGAATTGCTGATCTCCCTGAGTGGTCGGAATAGCTCTTCTGGCCTGGCAGTTCTCCTACGCTAGATGAAACCAAAGAAACCCTAAAACTCCAATAGGGAGTTGATGTTTATCCACTTTCCATCCATTTCCTCATTGACTCTCCTGAGATAGAGAGCACAAGGATTTTTATGTTCAGTTGATAGACAAGTCTGAAAGAGCTGAAGGCACTGGCCCATCCTCCCCCACCAGTAAAAAGCAGAACTAGAACTCACACCCAAATGGCCCCCTATGGCCTTTCCCTGATTCTGTTGCTGCCTCTGTGTTACAGAAAGCAAGCAGCACTGGGGTTCCCTCACCCCAACAAGGCTGCACTTAATACTACTATTGCCCGATTCCACCTGGATAAACACACTAAGGATCTGCCCCCCTCCCTAGATTTCTCTTCAAGGAAGGCTCTGGGGCTGGGCCTACAGTCCTCCACAATGACTTACTGAATGAATGAATGAATGAATGGGTCACTGTTCTGTCTTCAGGGAGCAGGGGGGAGCAGGGGGGAGTGGGAGCTGAGGGGCCAGTTACTCTGAGGCTCCAGCCGTGCATGTGAGCTGCTCTGGGCCTACGTGCCGTCCCCTGGCTCTTTCTGCGAATCAGGGGACATTCCGATATTTGTACCTTTGAGAAAAGGACAGAGATTTCCCCAGACGTGGGCTTGTGGCCAAGGCTGAGCACGGATGGATTCTCTCCAGTACTTTTCTTTCTCTCCTCTCCTTTGGGGAGTGTGCTTTCCGTGTCCTGGGAATGTCTCGCTCCCTGGAGGGCCAGAGAGTGGGCCGACCTCAAGCCAGGCTTCTTCCTCTGATGCTGGGAGCAGCCCCCTGCTTTCTGGAATGACATCAGCGGGGC
Source organism: Gracilinanus agilis (assembly GCF_016433145.1). NCBI lineage: Eukaryota > Metazoa > Chordata > Mammalia > Didelphimorphia > Didelphidae > Gracilinanus > Gracilinanus agilis. The sequence goes on along the minus strand of NC_058131.1, from coordinate 18,573,107 downwards.
CTCGCTCCCCGTGCACATGACTGACTCACTACGTGTTGGAATGAAATGACTTCCAGTGGGGCAAAGGATGGAGGAAATGGGCCCGTGGTGAGTCAGGGACTTTGGAAGGAGAGGATTCCTGTCTCTGACAGACTCAGGTGTGGCCAGGTCTCAGCCCTCAGCCCTCAGCACTCATCTGCTGCCTCCTCTGGGTCTCTTGGGCCGCTGGGAGTTTCTTTATTTCATCCCCCAGCAGACAGGGACCATCTGAAAATTCTCAGGGCCAGAAGAGAGGGAGCAATGACCAGATCTTGATTCAGGGAATCTGGGTTTGAAAAATGGCTCTATTAACTGGGTGATCTTGGAGTAGTCCCTCTCCCTAGGCCTCAATTCCTTGCCTGAAATTGGACTAGGTGTTCTTTGAGGTCATTTCCAGAATGTTGGATTTGGAAACAGAGAACCTGAGTTCAAATCCTGCTTCTACTAGTTATACCAGACCTGGAATGATCTTCTAGTCAGACTGCCTCCATTTACAGGTAGTGCCTCGAGATTTCCTCTCCAAAGCGTTCCAGTTCAGAGCACTCGGTGGGTCCAAACACATACATACCCTCCCAACCACAGCTCCTGGGCCCCGACAGGTGTCAGCATTTCCTGGCCAGAAGACCCAGGTGAAAAAAGACATGAACCTTACGAAAGATGGCCATGGACCATTCTTGCTTCTCTCTCCCCAGACCTGGCTCCCACATATTCCCATAAATATATCATTTGGAAGAATGGACATGTGTAGTAAACACATAGGAGGAGGTACACATGTATAGAACATGCGCTGACCTACAGGTGAGCATACATGTAGGGAAGACATGTGCCAAAGTCAACATGTATGACTAGCAGTACATGTGTGGAAGGGTATATACATAGCAAGCACATGGGGTGAGGACACATATGCTGATGTTGGCTTCCAACACAACAGGGTTGGCAATGCCTTTTGTGAATATAGTTCCATTGTTCTTGCTGGTCTCTGCTGGACTTTAGTTGGACTCAAAGACTGACAACAAGCATTTAATGGGTATTTACTAGGTGTTAAACGCCACTGAGCCCGGGAATACAGAAACAAACAAAAAGAAAGTCCCTGCTCTCAAGGAATTTGCATTCTAATGGAGGAAGATAACACAAAAAAGAAAGCTGGAAAGAGGGGGGTTGGTGAAGGAAGAAGTCCCCACTTGGGGCTTGGTGATGAAGCCAGGAGAGTCAGAAACACAGCCAGTAGACTCTAGGAGTGAATTCCCTAATGGAGATGGGGGTTGACCTAGTGGAGGGATGGTTCAGAAGGAGAAGATCCCAGGGGCTGAATAAAATTCCATGGTGAGAAGGAAGCTGAGAAGGTCACTGTTCTTGGTCATTGCCAGGCAATGATCCTCTGGAGAAAAAGGTGTGGAACTTCTCTCTACTTGTCACTTTGGCTTCAGCTGGATTCTTCCACTCCCATAATACTTCTTCCTCCAACAGGGAAGAATGGAAGAATGTGTTCTACCATCTTTTTTTAAGTAAAATTTTATTTTTTTCTGTTAACTAAAATAGCTTCTTTCTCTGTCTCTCCTTTCTCTCTCTCTGCCTCTCTTTCTGTGTCTCTGTCTGTCTCTGTCTCTTTCTCTGTCTCTCTGTCTCTGTATCTCTCTCTGTGTCTCTGTCTCTGTCTGTCTCTCTGTCTCTCTTTGTCTGTCTCTGTCTCTTTGTCTGTCTCTGTCTCTTTCTCTGTCTCTCTGTCTCTATATCTCTCTCTGTGTCTCTGTCTCTTTCTCTCTGTCTCTGTCTGTCTGTCTGTCTGTCTGTCTGTCTGTCTGTCTGTCTCTCTCTCTCTCTCTCTCTCTCTCTCTCTCTCTCTCTCTCTCTTCCTCCCCTACCCTTATTCCGGGACCCTGGGACCTCTCTGTCAGGATGTGGGTGGCACATTTCACATTTAACCCTTTAGAATCCTGGTTGATTAATTGAATCAATCAGAGTTCTTGTGCTTTACAAGGTTGGTGCCATTTACAATGTTGTCATTATTTTGCTCATTGTTCTGCCTTTGCTCATGTCACTCTGCAACAATTCATACACGTTCATGTCTCCTTTAACTTCAACCACGGAGGCTTAAGCTATAACTCTTCTTAATTTATTTTAGATTAAACTTTTTTTCAGTGAACAAAAATCTCTTTTCCTTTCTTCCCACTCCTCCCCTCCCCCTAATTTAAAAACAAAGCCAAATCCTTGCATTGGATATGTATAGTTGAGCGAAACAAATCTCCACTTTGGCAGCATCTGATTTTTCTCCTTGAGCCTGTCACCTGTCTGCCAGGAGGCCGGAAGCATGTTTCACCATCAGTTCTCTGGTTGGTCATAACTCTCGCCCTTTTAACAAGTCATCAGGGAATGGCCAAACAAATTGTGGCATGTGAGTGTGATGGAATACTACGGCGTCATAGGAAACAGTGAGCAGATGGATTAAAAAAACCCCAACAAACTTGGAAAGAACTACATGAGATAATGAGCAGTGAAATGAGAAGAACCAAGAGAACGTCCTACCAGCTACAGAATTAATACTGGAAGAAGAAATTGTGAATGTCACTTCTAGAGAGTGAACAGAAAAGTGGAAACATGAAAGACTTTATTTATTTATTTATTTATGAGCATGTCTGTCTCCGGGATGATGCCTTCTGGGATGTGGGGAGCTTAGGGAGGGGCTGGGACACTTGTGGATAAATTGTATTAATGAATTAAAAAACAAAACAAAACCTTAAAAAGTCATCAGAATAGGAAAAAAACCACAATCAATCCTTAACTCCTTTGCCTGCCCTGAAAGAATGGTCTGCGGGACCTATTAATTAGTCTTTATTTTGATTGTTTTATTTTTTTCTTTCCCAAAGGAGACCTCTTTATAGAGGTTATTTTCTTTGAAATATTAAAGAGTCAGTCTGCTAAATATTATTTACAGATTTGTCTGTCTGTTTGTTTTTTAATCTGAACAAACCATTAATTTTTACCCTAAGTACAAATGAAGCAATAGCTCAAGAAAGGAAAAGTGACTATTTCTAAAGTCACACATATGGGGGCAGCTGGGTAGCTCAGTGGATTGAGAACCAGGCCTAGAGACAGGAGGTCCTAGGTTCAAATCTGGCCTCAGGCCCTTCCCAGCTGTGTGACCCTGGGCAAGTCACTTGACCCCCATTGCCTTAAAAAAAATAATAAAGTCACACATATGTGGGAAGTCTTTACCTAGCTCGAGGGTCCAGAGGTCTGTGAGCCCCCTCATTACTGGAGAGGGCCAAGGGAGAAAGTGTTTGCTTTGAGCCGCTGGACAGAGGGGTGGGGCATGCAAAAAAAAATGTCCTCGGGCTCTGGGAAGAGGGGGAACAACAGAGCAGCTCCCTGCTCCCCGAGTGCCCTACTGCATGGCTGCTACGTCGTCGCCAACTAGAGAGTCTAGATTTGAACTAAGGTCCTTTGTGTAGTGTAGCTGATAGCTGCCAGAGCCCTGGATTTGGAGTCAAGCAGACCATGGTTCAAATCTAGTCTCAGACACTAGCTGTGCTCTTGGTCCAGTCCCTGACGCAGAGGACTCACTTGTTTCCTCTATGATGGCCTCTCGGGTCCTGTTCCTTCTCTAGATCTGGGGTCTCCTGACTGGAGACTTTCACACCTGAAGGGCGAACAGTCCCTGGAACAGTGGAAGGCTCGGGGTGTTCCGGCTGACGACCCAAAGCCCGAAAGAGCTGGAGGAGGCCATCGTGGAGGCTTCCACAGACCCAGCGTGGCATCAGCAGCTGTTCTCGAGGCCAGAGAGCGGAGGATGATTTCCCAGCTCTCACCCGCCCAGCCTCGCTTGTCATTGGGCTTCCTCTCCCCGAGCTCAGGGTCGGTCCTGCAGGGCTTCTCTTCACTTTTGTTCTGGGATTCCACGCCGCCCTCCTCACTCTCCCTCCGCTCCGAGCCGCTTACAGTCTGTCTTTGACGGATGAGTTGCTTGAGGGCCAAATCCGGTCCCCCGAGAGCAGAAACTCACTTAACATCTTGCTTATTTCCCTGTGAAAAGAACTGACAGCTCAGCACCTCGTCCATCATCGGCCATCCCCGACTCTGCCCCGGAGAAGGGTTGAACAATGGAAAATGCTGTCAAAGTCGTCCTTTCTCTTCCTAGAACGTTCCTTCCAGGAGATCGGCTCCGAGACACAGACGCAGACCCTTTTCTCCACATGAATGCTGCCCCCTTTCTGCCCTTGACGCTGCTGTAGGAAATAATAACAGTAACAAGATTAAATATAAAAAATAAGGTGAAATCTGCAACTGTTTCATCTGCATCCCATTGAAAAAGAGGGCGAGAATGAAACCAACAGGGCAGCGATTTCAGTTTTGTAAAACAACCGCTTTCCCTCTTTCCTGCCTCCACAATCCTGTGACAGGCGGCTGCAGCCTTGATTCCTGTTTTATGGATGGGCCAGCTAAGAGGTACAGTGGCTGGAGGGCTGGAGCCAGGAACATTCATTTTCATCCTCATAAACCCCTATCTTATACCTTTGTTCGTCGGAGCCTTATGGGGAAGGACGGAGCCTTGTTTCACCTTTAGATCCCTTTTCTGTATACATTCTCTTGGCAGCGATAGAATTGCTGCTGGCTTTGGAGATGATCGGCAGGAAAGCTTTGAACGTAACTGAGTTTTGGGGTTACTCTAATCCAAATAGAAGAAGAATGGTTTGTTTTTGGAGACCTTTTCCAAAAATCCAGGCAATCTGGAGCTGGTTTCTAGAGGCTCTCCTGGAATATACTTCTAGAGAGCCAAAGAACAGTGAGAAGAGTCTGCCCCATCCAGACATTCAAGGGAAAACGTCCAGAACACATGCCAGTTTGGCTTCAATGGGGAATTGGAGTCCCCACTGGTGATCTTTCATGATCCACCCTCAGTGGAAATTCTAGAGAGCCGAGACTTAAACAGATGTGTTTGCATTCTTGGCACTACCTCACCCACTGCTTCCTCTAGGCCCAGGTCCTTGGATGACACCATTGAAAGAGTCTATAGGGCTGCAGTATGCCTTCATATCCTTATAAAGAGAAAGAGGGAGATTGCTCTAGAGCAGTGATGGTGAACCTTTTAGAGATGGAATGTTGGGTCCTGTCCCCCTCCCCCAGACCCACTGCTGTGTCCGTCCCCCTCCCCCCACCCTTATCCCACACAGGGGAGGGAGAAAAGGCTCCCATTAGGTTGCTGGGTGGAGGGGTGGAGGAAGAGAAGAATGTCTTCAGCATGTAGAGAGGGGGAGGGGAGTGGCTCAAGAGCTCTGCTCCCCTCCAGCTCTGCTGCCTGTGAGTCACCCACCTTACCCAGTGTGTGCTCCCATAGGCTGCTGGGCAGAGAGATGGGGAATGTGAAAAAAATGTCTTCCGGCACAGTGGAGAGGGGGAGGGGAGCAGCTGCATCCAAGCAGTTTCTGCCTTTCTAGTAATGAACTCCAGGGGTAGGTAGGGCTACACACATGCCCACAGAGAGTGCTTGTGCGCCATCGTTGGCACTTGTGACATAGATTCACCATTACTGCTCTAGAGACTTTCCTGAGGTTTGTAGAAGTCACAATCTTACTAGATTTAGAGCTCAAGATGTCTGGAAATCATTTAGTCTACTCATTTCTCAAAGAGGGGAAATGACCTTCCCAAATTCACACAATTATTTAATGGTAGAATTGAAGCTGGAACTCAGGGCTCTTAGTTCTCATTTTAAGAGAGGAAATAGCTACTAGATAGCTACTCTGAGATCTAGCTACTTTGCAGATCAGAATGCTCTCCAAATTATAGCATCTAAGCCCCCAACAATGTGTTTATTTTCTCTAGTCAGCTATAGGACATACTTGGTTCAAAACAAAGGCACTTAATGAAAAAGTAAGTAATTAAGTAATAAAAATTATGAAAAGATATTTACCTTGGTTGCTGATAAATATACTTGTCTTGTTAAATTAAAAAAAAACTTATTTAGCATATTTTTCCATGGTTCCATGATTCATGATTCTCTCTCTCCCTCTCGTCCCTCCTCTTTTCTCTCCCCACTGCTGGAGCTGACAAGCAATTCTACTGGATTATCCATATATCCTTGTTCAAACCTATTTCCATGTTATTCATATTTGCAACAGAGTGATCTTTTAACACCAAAGCCCCAGTCATATCCCCATCGAACTATATGATGGATCCTACATTTTTTTTTCTGTGTTTCTGCTCCCATAGTTCTTTCTCTGGATGTGGATAGTGTTCTCTTTCTCCTAAGTTCCCCAGGATTGTTCTGGATCACTGTATTGCTTCTAGTAGAGAAGTCAGTTACATTCAATTGTGCCATAAGGTATCAGTCTCTGTGTACAATGTTCTCCTGGTTCTGTTCCTTTTACTCTGCATCAGTTCCTGGAAGTCTTTTCGGTTCACACAATGTGAAGATAGAATTAACTATCCCCTTGCATATTTTTAGCTAATCAAATAAAAAACTTAAAGGACCCCTACTTGACACTAAGTAAGAGAGTTCGCTGGTCACTTGCTAAAGTGGGTGACAACTCCAGAGGCCTAGACAGTGCTAGGCAAATTGAAAGACTGCAATTGGTTCCTGTAAAGTGGGGAAGGGACAGGAAGTGACTTGGAAAAAGGACTATAAAAAGTCCTAAACTTCCTGTCCAAGAGATTTCTCCTTTGGACTTCTCCTTTGTACTTCTCCTTTGGAGTTGTCTTTGGAGACTTTGTCGGTGAGCTAGACTGAAGGAGGAGACTCTTTCCCTGGATCCTGCATTGGCTTGCTGGGTGAGTAGTTGGCCTTCCTTTCCTGGCTTCTGGAGAGATTCGTTCTGGAGAGACCTTCCTTTCCTGGAGGAGGCTGTATTGGTGGAACTCTAGATGAAGGCACCATTGGACTTTTTTCTTGAGGATTAGTGGGAAATCCTGGGGACAAGGGATGTGGGGAAGCCCCTGTGGGGCTTAGCCTCAACTCACTGGAGAAGGGCTGATAGGCTTGTTAAAATCTATCTCTTTAGCTACATTTTCCCACTTTCACTCTTTCCACCTCTTTATAAATAAAGCTGCTAAAAGTTATTTTAACTTAAGCTATAATATTTTTAAATTGGAGACCACAATATTACTTTAGAACTTTCATATTAGCCTAAAAACTTAAATTTTAATTCTTACATTAAAAATCCTTGAGTTCATCATTCCTTTCAGCACAATAATATTCCATCATCATCAGATGTACGAGTTCAGCCATTCTCCAAATGAGGGACACCCCCTCATTTTCCAATTTTTTGCCACCACAAAGAGCCTGGCTATAATTATTTTTATACAAGTCTTTTTCCTTATTATCTCTTTGGGGTACAAACCCAGCAGTGATATGGCTGGGTCAAAGGGCAGACAGTCTTTTAAAGCCCTTTGGGCATAGCTCCAAATTGCCCTCCAGAGTGGTGGGACCAATTCATAACTTCCACCAGCAGTGTATTAGTGTCCCAATTTTGCCCTCCAACATTTATCACTTTCCTTTGCTGCCATATTGGCCAGTCTGCTAGGTGTGAGGTGGTACCTCAATGTTGTTTTAGTTTACATTTCTCTAATCAGGAGGATATACATTTCTTGAGTGGGAAGAATGTACATTTGTAGAGATTATTTGTGAGACTTGCATGAGAGTAGAGTACATGTGGCTAAGTTGCCTGTATGAAGGGAGGCTTATGTTGTGAGGGTTATTTAGTTATTAATTTAGTATTAGTGTTGGACCTAGTAGGAAGGGCTGGAGGATTCCAAGATGGAATGAAGAAGCAGGAAGTGTGCTTCTTCCTCTCTGAGAGAGACTCCATAGTGGTTGGGGACATAACTGTTGCTAACCTGGGAGAACTCAGAGTTAGGGAAAATCGCATGCAGATTCCCTGGGATCCTGAGAGGTGAAGGCTTTCAGCAGTGGACAACAGACCTGCAGAGCAGCACCAAGTAGGGAAGTGGTTTGTGATCTGGTGGACAGCATTGCAAACTCACTCTCCCTACCTGGGTACCTTGGATCACCTGTCCTGGTGGAGTTGGCTCCTGGCATCCTGTGACCATCCTTGGATTTACCGTGGGATCCCAATTGAAAGCCATCCTCAGGCCCTTTAGCTGAGCTGACCAAACCTGGCTGGAACCAGGTTCAAAGGAGCTTTTCCCCTGTGACTTCAGTACTGCTTCCTTTGGGCCCTGCCTGGCTTGGGTCAATAGAATAGTATAGTTAAGTCCCTCCCTTGACCTTGTGGTTTGTCCTTAGTTGTTAAAAGTAGAATCCCTAATACCCATCCTTGTTTATTTGTTTATTCAATTAAAACTGTTACAACTTTTACCTGTTGCCTGCTGGTTACATGGGCCCTAACCTAGGTGAGCTAAGTGACTGTTGACCAAACTGCCATTCTTGTGACAGTTAACAGCTTGGCAGTAAACCCTGGTCTTCCTATCCTGTTTGGTCAGACCATCAGACATTCCTGTCTCTCCTTCAACCCAGTGTGAACCCAGAAAACCATTTAGGTTACATTCTTAATAATCCTCCATTACACTTAATATATATGGTCACCATTTCTTTATTTAAAGATTCTTACCTTCTCTCTTAGAATCAGTACCGTATATTGGTACCAAGGCAGAAGAATGGTAAGAACTAGGCAATGGGAGTTAAGTGACTTGCCCAGGGTCACACAGCTAGGAAGTGTCCAAGATCAGATCTGAACTCAGGACCTCCTATATCTATGCCTGACTCTCAAACCACTGAATCATCTAGCTGTGCCCTCAATTCATTATTTCAAATGCCATTCCCAAAGAGATAGGCATCTGGAATTCTTTTTGAAATTCTCCAGAGAAAATAGACCAATAGAATGTTAGAATCTAAAGTGACATCAGAGATATTCTGGTCCAATGGCCAGGTTAGGAAACAAGTATAAAGAAGGAAAGTGTCCAAGACCTCATTGGAAGAAACTGCAAAGCTGGAGAGTGAAGGAGGATCTTCTTATCCTTAGGCCATCATTCCTGCCACTACCTCAAAGGTCTCCTCTAACTTGTGTCCAGTCATGCCTTATTGGCCTCAGAGTGGGGTGACCTCAGAAGGGCTGGTAGAACATTCAGGCAATAATAATCATAGCTAACACCTATATAGCCCTTTACATAGATTATCTTATCTGATTGTCACAACAAGCCTGGGAGGGAGATTCTTTTATTATCCCCATTTTATAGATGAGGAACCTGAGGTTTAGAGTAGTTAAGTGATATTCCCAGGGTCACATTTTAAGGTAGGCCTAGGAGAAGATTTGAACTCAGGTCTTTCTGACTCCCCAATGAGCTTCTAGACTTTTTTTTAAACCCTTAACTTCTGTGTATTGGCTCCTAGGTAGAAGAGTGGTAAGGGTGGGCAATGGGGGTCAAGGGACTTGCCCAGGGTCACACAGCTGGGAAGTGTCTGAGGCCAGATTTGAACCTAGGACCTCCTGTCTCTAGGCCTGACTCTCAATCCACTGAGCTACCCAGCTGCCCCCTCTAGACTTTTATCAAAACATGATGGGACACATGCCGCATACCACAAGAATATAAAAATATAAATAGTCAGTCAGTCATTAAACAAAGAAAGGCGGGGGAAAAGGAGAAAAAACCAACAAGAATAGCAACAAAAACTTAGTCTTTGTCCTCAAGGAGCTCACAATCGAATAGGGGGGCAAACAAATAAGGTACCAGCACTCTATCTAGGATATATTGGAGATAACCAACGGAGGGAAGGCACTAAAACCAGGGAGGAAGGAAAGAATTCCTATAGATGGTAGGATTTTAGATGGGATCCAGGAAAACTTCAGGAAGTGGACATAAGGATGGAGAATCCGGGGATGGGAGACACCCAGTGAAAATGCCCAGCTAGTTAATGAAGCATCTTGTTTGAGAAACAGAAAGGAAGCCAGTGTGAGTTAACCATGGAGTACAGAATGGGTGCAGAATGTGAGAAGATTGGAAAGATGGGACGAAATCAGTATAGGAAAGGCTTCGAATGCCAAGCAGAGAATTTATGTTTGATCCTGGGTTGATAAGGAGCCACCGGAATATATTGAGAAGAAATCTGATCTGAACTTGAGGAAAATCCCTTTGACAGTGTGATAAGGAACTCAAGATGTTCTCTATTTTTGTTCCAGAAGTTCCTTATTATAACAGCTGAGTGTATGTTGGACTGGAGAGGGGAGAGACTTGGGGCAGGCAGAACCACCAGCAGCTTTTGCAATAGTCCAGGCCCAAGGCAAGAAGAGTCTGCGCAAAGCTGGGAGCAGTGTTGGAGGAGAGAAGGGAGAAGGAGCAGGAGATGTTACAAGGCTAAAATGGACAAGTCTTGGCAACAGATTGGGGATGGAGATGGGGTGAGAGATAGTGTGCCATTAGAAAATCTTGAACCCTTGAACTACATCTCCCAGCATCCTTTTCCTTTCATCCACATAACGTCCTTATGTATTTGTATATGGTTTTGTGACCCCACCTGTGACTGCAGCTGGGTTGGCTCCCTCTTTGCTCTAACTTTTTACTTTCCTTTTGCTTCAAGTTATTATAAATACATTTTGTAAAATATAATACTTGGAGTATTTGGATATTCATTTTTTCATCTTACAATTGTGAGGAGTCAAGGAAGATACTTAGGTTGCAGGTCTGGCCAACTTGGAGAATGGCTTTGCCCTCAATAACAATAGGAAAGTGGGAGCAGCTGGGTAGCTCAGTGGATTGAGAGCCAGGCCTAGAGACAGGAGATCCTGGGTTCAAATCTGGCCTCAGACACTTCCCAGTTGTGTGACCCTGGGCAAGTCACTTGACCCCCATTGCCTAGCCCTTACCACTCTTCTGCCTTGGAGCCAATACATAGTATTGACTCCAAGACAGAAGGTGAGGGTTTTAAAAAAAAAATAACAATAGTTAAGTGAAGAAGACGGGCGATTTTAGGGGGAAAGACATTGGCTTCAGTTTGGGGCATGTGGAATTGTAGATGTCTAGAGGACATTCGGTTCAGGATGTCAGAAAAGTAGTTGGAGATGCCAGATGGGGGCTCGTGAGAGAATAGGTGCAGGTATAGGCTGGAGAAGCACCAGCTAGGAATGATATCTGCTTACATGGGAGCTGATGAAGTGAAAGCATATATATAGAGAGAGAGAGAGAAGAGAAAGGGGACCAATTAGTGAGCATGCCTTGGATGAAGTTCTGGCAAAGGAGACAGAAGGAGTGGCCAGATAGGCAGGAGGAAAATCAGGACAGAGCAATGTCATGAAACCTAGAGATTAGATTTGGATATAGAGAAGAGAGTGATAAACAATGTTAAAGACAGAGAGATAAAGAGGGATGAGGACTTGGTATGTGGCTTCTTGGGTATGAAGCGGTGTAGTCAAATCATGGGCCAAACATAGAACAGATACTGCACTGCTGAAACTGGTTATGTGTGTGGGAGCCAGGGGGCCTTCCTTCTCATTCTCCTCTTTCTTCTCCTCCCTACAGAGAGGGAATTATGCTCCATGTATTCCCCTGGGAGAGAAGTTTTATCCTTGATTCCCCAACATTTGTTCATCCTTTTGTGTGGAGACATTTATTTTTTTCTCTCAAGTGGCATTTGTGATAAAAGCTGATAATGACTTTCATGGCTAATCTCTCTCTCTCTATCTCTCTGGATCATTTAAAAATGGACCTGAGAGGAGGCAATGGGGAAAAGGTGGAAGGGGGAGAGAGAGAGACAGAGACAGACAGGGGAAGAGAGACAAAGAAAGAGATATAGACAGAGACAGAGATAAACAGAAGAAAGAGAAAAGAGAGACAGAGATAGAGAAGAGACAGAAAGACAGGTGGAGAAAAGAGAGAGATAGGAACAGAGAAAAGAGAGACAGAGATAGAGAGACAGAGAAAAGAGAGAGACACGGAGATAATGAGAAAAGTGACAAAGAAAGAGAAAAGAGACAGAGAAAGAAGAGAAGAGAGAGAAAAGGAGATAGAGACAGAGAGAAAGAAAAAGAGAGCCAGAGACTGACAGAAAGAGACAGAAAGAGGAGGGGAGGGAGGGAGGGAGAGAGAGAGAGAGAGAGAGAGAGAGAGAGAGAGAGAGAGAGAGAGAGAGAGAGAGAAGAAGAAGAAAGAAGAAGGAGGAGGAGGGAG
>NC_058131.1:18509840-18551116 GCF_016433145.1 Gracilinanus agilis | reverse complement strand
TTTCCTTTCCTTTCCTTTCCTTTCCTTTCCTTTCCTTTCCTTTCCTTTCCTTTCCTTTCCTTTCCTTTCCTTTCCTTTCCTTTCCTTTCCTTCCCTTCCCTTCCCTTCCCTTCCCTTCCCTTTCCTTTCCTTCCCTTCCCTTCCCTTTTCCCTTCCCTTCTCCTTCCCTTTTCCCTTCTCTTCCCTTCCCTTCTTCCCTCACTCACTATGTGATAGTGATGATAGTGGTGGAGGATGCTTGTGATTGGTTTCCCATTACTTATGTCAGAAGACAGGGAGGTAGGAACATGGAGAAACAGGCTTAATAGTACATTGCTAGAGCAGCTGTGAAATTTTTTTTTTTTGAAAACAAGATGAAAATATACATTAGGAGCTATACTGTTTGTACTTATTGACCCAGAGATCTCATTACTAGGGTTAGGCCTTAAGAGCATTATTGAGAGGCCAAAAGCAGTGTTTGTATGAAAATACCCATGGAAGCTTTGTGTGTTATGATAAAACAACTGGAAACGACACAAATGCAATGAATTGGAGAAATGAATGAATGAATGTGTTGTGATATTTGATTGTAATGGATTGTATTATGGTAATGAGAGAACAAATATTGAAAATATAAAGAAAATAAGGGAAATAGGTGAAGAGATGAAAGGAGAAGAAAAGAGAATTAGAATAATACTTGCTATGATTACATTAAAAAAATAACAGCCACAAACTCAAGAGAAAAAGTATCCAAGTAAAACAAATCCAAAGGGAACTCCAAAGCAGAGGATGTTTGTATTAGCACACAGAGAGAATTTACATATTTTTGAACAAATTGTAAACAATGTGGGGTTCGTGGTCTCGTACATAATCTTTTTTATGCATTTATTTAGTTAAAATTTTTGTTGTTGGCAGTGATGATTATTAAGTATATGATAAAATGTTTTTAAAAGACAGGGAGGTGCTGGGTACTTCCCAGTGTGACACTAGCTGGATGAGTATGAGCCATGAAACTCCCATAGAATATAAGCTCTTTGAGGGTAGGGAAGCAGAGGGTAGACTTATTTTTGACTTTATATTCCCAGAGCCTAGCACAGTGCCTGGCCCTTAGTAGATATGCAATATTTAAGAACTATTTGTTGAGTGAAAGTTCTAGCATGGAAGGTTCTAGAAAAAAGACAGCAGGAAAGAAATAGGTCTTAGATAAGAGGAAAGGAGTTGAGTCTCTTGGTTAAAAGTAACCTGGCACAAGAGAGGCGGGGCCTCCTTCCATTAGCCAGCCTGTATTTTCTCAGTTCCTGGAACTATTATAGTATATTTGCAATCTGTTGGAAGTTTGTATTTTCCTTTGTTTTTTTTTTTCCATTTGTTCATTGTTGTCTTTTGCACTTGAAAAGGACCAAAATGACATTACAATGTACGATGTGTCCAACTATGGCTGATAGGACCGATGAGAGCTTGGAAAACTCTGGTCCCTGTCTGGCACAAAGAGGAAGTAGTTCATATGAGAGTTTGAAATGGAGATGTGTCTAAATTTCAAATAAAATGTAATGTGGCAAAATAGTATAAAAGGTCATGTCTTTTGAGTTGACTAAATTGGAGTCATGTGAAGATGGGATTAATTCTCCCCTGCCCACTTTTAGATTGAATCACCAGAAGAATCTACACCCCACTTTATACTTCTGGTGATTCAATCTAGACAACTTTTTTTTTAACCCCTTACCTTCTGTCTTGGAGTTAATACTGTGTATTGGTTCCAAGGCAGAAGAGTGGTAAGGGTGGACAATGGGGGTCAAGTGACTTGCCCAGGGTCACACAGCTGGGAAGTGTCTGAGGCCAGATTTGAACCCAGGACCTCCCATCTCTAGGCCTGGCTTTCAATCCACTGAGCCACCCAGCTGCCCCCTGGTGATTCAGTCTAAAAGTGGGCAGGGGAGAGTTAATCTCATCTTCATAGTCATCAGCTTTCTTATCTATCTCTTCTAGAGTTATCCAAGTCCAGTGACAAGACAAAAGTCCGGACCGGATCGTGGGTGATGGCCCAGGATGCAGTGGATGACCTTGGCATCTTCTAGGTCTGACCAAGCTCTAAGCTCTCCACAGCACCTACTTCATGGCACTTCATGGCCCGTTTCATTGCCTTCAAACTCTTCACATCCCCCTATTCCTCTGAGGGAAGTCTTCACATGCTTGGAGTACACACACCCCTAACTGATGGATGAGTATGAAGCCCGCTGGTTGCCCTCGACCTAGTTTATCCCACTGCTACTGCGGTTTGGCCATTGCATAAGCTGTAGCTCCCTGATGCCACAGGTGAGCGTTGGATGGCAGGTGGACACCAAAGACGGATAAGCAGCTCTGAATAGGTCTTGGCATCCCTCACACCAGAGGTATTAGTCCTCTCCGAGCACTCCCACACCCCTTTTTTCCAGAGTGAAAGGAGCAGAGCCAGGAGAACATTGTACACAGAGACTGATATACTGTGGTAAAATCAAATGTAATGGACTTCTCTACTAGCAGCAATGCAATGACCCAGGACGATTCTGAGGGATTTATGGAAAAGACGCTACCCACATTCAGAGGAAGGACTGCAGGAGAGGAAACACAGAAGAAAAACAACTGCTTGAACACATGGGTTGATGCAGACATGATTGGGATGTAGACCCGAAAGGACCACACCAATGCAACTATCGATGATATGGAAATAAGTCTTAATTGATGACACATGTTAAAACTATGGGGGGGGGGAGTTTGAGGGGGTGAAGGGGAAAGTAAAAATATGAATCATATAACTTTTTCACAAAGGTTCAGAGCCATTGGGCTAGTGGATAAGCAGAGCTATCAGCTCTGATCTCGTTTCTCCCTTTCCCATGAACCAGTCACCTTAGATCCAGGATCTAGAACTAGAAAGGACTTTAGAGAATGGGCATTCTAATTTTCTGAAATGACAGATGAAGAAACTGAGACCTGTATAGAGAGAATGGATTGCCCAAGATCACAAGGGCAGTAAGTAGCAGCATTAGGATTTGAACTCAGGTTCTCAAATTCCACATCAAATACTCTTTCCACTTTTGCCTTTTTAGTGCCTGTCCTTAGCCCAGTGCCCTGTTGGTTGGTTTTTACTACGTCCCACTACCTCCCCTTCTCAAGGCTAGCTAGCCTCGATATGATCCTGAACGAGACCCATTTTTTTTCTTTTGTTGTTGTCAGTGCTGTTCAACAACTGGCAAGTCATTTAATCTTTTAGAACCTCAGTTTTCCCATCTGTAAAATGAAAAGGTTGGATTTCCCAGTTCTTTCCAGGTCTAGATTTATGGCTTAGATTTAGAAAGGCAAGGAGAGATTCGTCATGTCATGCTGCTTGTGATGGGGGATCCTCAGCGCTTCTCAATTTGGTGGCTCTTTAGTAGACGTGAAAGGGAGACTTTCAAGTATTAAATGGGGGAGAGGAATTTAGGAGACAGACTGTGATAGGAGAACCAGGACAGTATCTACCTCTGCTAAGGGCCAGCTTTATGGCTCTGAACATGCCACTTTGGTCTTGATTTCCTCTTCAGTAAACTGAGGGAGGTGGGTTGGATGTTCTCTAAAGTTCCTCCTCGCTTGAAAATGCAGTGATTTTTTTAACCTAAAGAACTCCATTTGTCTCGGTGTTTAAACTGTTCTTCTGCTGCGCTGGTCTCTGGTCTGAAACTCTTGGAGGGAGCCACGGCTGAAAAGCCATTTAAAAAGAACAAGATGCCTCATGGGAAACCTGGATGTGGCGAGCCCCAGCCTCCCTTCCTTTGACTAGCCAGGCAGAAAGCGGGACGGCCTTGAACATGAGAAAATTCTAGCGGCTCTGAGGGTCAGGCTTGAGGCAGGTTAGAAGGAATTACTCAGAGAAGCCTGGAGGGGACCCCAGGCCAAGTGAGGGTGATGGACTCAGGCTCCTCTGGGAAGCAAAAGTCATGTTTTGCCTATAACCGCTGGTGTGTTTGTTCTTGGTTTGGGTGGCTGGGATTAGGCTGGCCTTGAAGAAAAGGGATGAAAACCGAGTAGGCCACAAAGCTGCCCTGATAATATAGTAATCCCTTCAATTTGCAGAACAGCCACTTTGCTTTTTCAAAGGGCCTTCCCACCCACTATCTCATTTTATCCTTCTAACCTCCCCTGATAGGACATGGTGAAGGGAATGGGAAAGAATGCTGGGCTTGGAATTTGGAGACCTCAGTTCTAGATCTGTCTCTGATATTTGATGGATATCAAATGACTTGAACAAGTCATTTTACTGCTTTGTAACTCAGTTTCCTCATTTGCAAGATGAAGAAGTTGTCCTTCTCCATTGAGGGCAGTGATGGCAAACCTTTTAGAGCTTGAGTGCCCAAATCGCACTCTCGGGCCACCTGTGAGCCAAGGGGAGGTGGGGGCCCTTACCCCAGACAGGGGAGGGGGAAATGCTTCCACTGGGCTGCTGAGCAGCCTGGCCCTGTGCCCCTCTGGTTTTCTAGTAAGGAACTGTGGAGAACTCTGTGCTGGGGCGAGGGTCCCGGCACGTGCCCACAGAGAGGGCTCTGACATGTGTGCCATTGGCTCGCCACCATGGATCTAGGGCTAAAGACCTCAGAATTCCAGTTTCCTCATCAATGAAATGGGGATGATGGTACCTGCCCTGCTGCCCTCGGGGGGTTCCTAGAATTCAGTGAGAAAGCCTCTGCTTGGTAAACCCTAAAGCTTTCCAAGGATGAAAGGGCTGATGGGAATCAACATTCCCAGTTGATGGATGGGGAAATGGACCCGGAGAGGGAAAGCCCCTGACCCAGAGTTACTCAGTGAGTCATTTGCAGAGCCGAGCCTGGCATCCGGTGCTCCAAACTCCTAGCGTAGGCTTTGGAACAGAGCCGTGGCCACCTTTCAGAGGAGGAGAGGAGCCTTCTGACCCCCTTCTTCTGGCTCGTACCCCTCCTGTGAAGTAAGAAGGACTGCCTCAGCCCCGCCACGTCTCTGGGGAAGAGCTAGGAGGGATGGACGGAAGGGAGGGGCAGAAGGCGTTGAGGGCCACATCTGGGAAAGCTTCCTCCTAATTAGGGCCATTTAAAAGTAAACGAGAGGAAACTTGGGTGGAATTATTAGAACTGGCTGAATTCCAGTCTTGTCTCTGTCTGGGTGACCCTGGATAAGTCACCTCTCCGTGCCCCGGGTGACTCGAGGACGTTACATCTTAGAGAAGATGCTGACTTCTGATGGAGAGACGTTGCTCTCTGCTCACAGCATCACAGGCCCTTAATGAGCAATAAGAACGAGGGACCTGGATGGGGCAGGTCCCCCCTTACCAGAGCTCTTCAAGCCAAGCATGGCTAAACCACTGTTTATTTATGAGCCCCCAGAAAGAAGGCTGCGCTTGGCCTCGAGGTCTTGGTTTCAGAGCCTGACTGGGCTCATTCAGTTCGAGAGAACTGTATTAAAAGTGCTGACTGCAGGGTGGCTAGGCCTGGAGAGGGGAGGTCCTGGGTTCAAATCTGGCTTCAGACACTTCCTAGCTGTGTGACCCTGGGCAGGTCACTTCACCGCCATGACCTAGCCTTCATCGCTCTTCTGCCTTGGAGCCAATACATGGTGTTGATTCTTTTTTTTGTTTGTTTTAAACCCTTAACTTCTGTGTGTATTGACTTATAGGTGGAAGAGTGGTAAGGGTTGGCAATGGGGGTCAAGTGACTTGCCCAGGGTCACCCAGCTGGGAAGTGGCTGAGGCCGGGTTTGAACCTAGGACCTCCTGACTTTAGGTCTGACTCTCCATCCACTGAGCCACCCAGCTGCCTCTATGGTGGTGATTCTAAGACAGAAGGTCAGGGTTTAAACACTGCCCCTGGGCCAGGTGCCGGGTGCAAGAGGTGTGACTCCAAGGAAAGGTGAATGGCTTGACCGTCTCTTAAGGAATTAGCTCACCGTCTAACAGGGGAGATAACAGGCACATCATCACGTTCAAACAGGGTAAGTGGAGCCGATCCCCGGGGTCCAGCGCTAGAATGGAGAGGCTGACCGGAGAGGCGGGGCTTCTAGCAGGGCTGGGAGGCAGCCAGGAGCCATCGATGGGGCAGGGCCGGCAGCGTGCCCGCAGGCGGTGGCCGCAGAGTCTGCTGTGAGGAGCAGCCACGAGGCGGGGGGCACCGGGTGCTGCTGTGGAAGCCGGAAGAAGGCAGTGAAGCCGGAGGGGGGACAAGCGAGGAAGAGCTCTCGAGGCCAGGCGGGGGCTTTGTCTGATGCTGGGAGGGGCGCCGGTGCCTCGCTGTGCCTCTGGCAGCCCCCTCCCAGCGCCATGGCGGTGCTCCCCGCTGTGCAGACGAGGACCCGCACAGGGTGGGGCACTGTCAGAGGAGAGCCGGGCGGCTGCCTCCAGAGGATGAACCCCAAACCCTCAGAACACCGTCCAAAGGGCTTCCCGGCCAAGGAGTGGCGGCTCCGGCCCTTTCCCGCAGCGGTTGTTCCTCTCTGGATGGCCGCAGCAGCGTCCGAGGAAGCAGAGATGGCCCCGAGATTGGGGGGGAGCCCAGGGGCCTTGCTGAGGCCCAGCTGCATTTCGAGGGATTAGGGGCGCCTTCCTGCCTTTTCCTGCTTCGGTGACCGGGCCAGGGTCTCGAGAGGCACCGAGGCCAGGAAAGGAAGCAGGTGGAGAGCACGTGGGCCAGAGGAAGCTCCTCTGGCGGCTCAGCCTAGCTGGGGTGAGGGGGGAGGAGGCAGGTTGTTCCCTTCCTGGGGCGTCACGGACGGAACTACGGAGATGTCAGGCCTCGGGGAGGGGACCCGGACTGGGCCGCTATTGCAGTTTGCTAAAGGCAGCTCCGGGGCCCCAACGCGGGAGACCGAAAAGCACGGAAAATGCCTCAAACCCATCCGGAGTGAGCTCGAGTTATACCTGGAAAGGGACCGAGCATCGTGCGAGCACCGCGTGCCCTTCCAGAGGCCCCTCAGCCGCCTCCTGGCCGGGGAGAGCCCCAAGGGCTCCCTCTGGGCCTCAGTTTCCTCATTTATAATATTTACGGGCCGAGCAACAGCTTGACAACGATAGAAGTGGTTAGCCTTTATCTAAGCACCGTATCTGGCCCAGAGGCGAGCCCTGATAAATGTTTATTTAATCGAGTACAGCATTCTGAAAGTGGGGAGCGGGGAGACAGAGGCAGAGGCAGAGAGGCCGAGAGAGAGGGAGAGACACAGAGAGAGGCAGAGAGAGACAGAGAAGCAGAGAGAACCAGTCAGAGAGAGAGACAGAGAGAAAGAGACACAGAGAGACAGAGATAGAGAGGGACAGAGACAGAGAAGCAGAGAGAGACAGTCAGAGAGAGAGAGACAGAGATAAAGAGACAGAGAGGCAGAGAGAGACAGAGACAGAAAAAGAGAGAGAGAAAGAGAGAGGAGAGAGAGGTAGAGAGGTAGAAAGAGAAAGAGGGAGAGACAAAAAGATACAGAGAGAGACAGAGAGATGGAAAGAGAAAGAGGGACAGACACAGAGATACAGAGAGACAGAAATAAAGAGAGACAAAGAGACAGAGAGAGAGGCAGAGAGACAGAGACAAAGACAGACAGAGAGAAAGAGACAGAGACACAGAGACACAGAGACACAGAGAGAAGCAGAGACAGAGACACAGAGATACAGAGCTAGAGAGAGAGAGGCAGAGAGAGACAGAGAGAAAGACAGAGAGAAAGAGACCCAGAGAGACAGAGACAGAGAAGTAGACAGAGACAGAGAGAGCCAGACATATAGACAGAGAAAGAGAGAGACAGAGAGAGAGGCAGAGAGACAGAGACAGAGAAGAGACAGAGAGCCGAATTCCTTTCCTTAGAGAAACCTAGATTCAGGTTCTACCTCTGTCACGTATCGGCTGTGACTCTCGGTATGACACTTTCCCTCTAGTGACCCAAGAAAACTAGAAATGGCAAAGCAGATACTTTAGATACTTATTGATAGTGGTCAAGGGAATTTCCACACTGGAAGTTACCAGGGAAATCAAGGTCTAGTTCGACCCACACCAAGTCCCCAAGTCTCCTTTCTGCAGGTCCCTGAGTGTGTGCCAACACATATGCATGTACATAAGCCCTTCAGGCTCCTAAAGTACTTTGCACATTTCTTTTTTGGTCCCTGTGAGTCAGGCACTGCTGGGGTTATTGTTCCCATTTTGTAAATGGGGAAACTGAGGCTGAAGTTAAAAGAGCTGCTAGAGTAGTTGGGAAGGCAAAGCCAGAGCTCCTGGGCTTTCAGTCCTTTCTCCATACCATCACGTGGCTTCTCTGAGAAAGAGAAGTCTGGACTTCCCGGGGCTTTATTAATCCGGGGCTCAGGCCCCCCCCCACCCCCGGCAGGCCTATTGAGAGATCGCACAGGGGCCGTGAATTGGAAGGGGAAAGTGACATCTTTCTTTTCACAAACGTTGAACTGAAACTTTGGATTTCCTTCCATTGCGAATGTAGGCAGCAAAGCCCAGTAGTGTTAGCAGGATCTGGGACTCCGTGCTCTGTGAGCCACCGAAATCACAGCGATTTTCGTATTGTCTTACAGCCGTAGCTGACATCTCTAAATATCCTGTATGTTCATTATGCTTCAAAATGAGTTATTATCGATAATACGTACATTTAGAAAACAAAGTTAGTTCATATAAAATTTATAAATATTTGGATAAGGGCAGCCAGATAGCTGAATGGAAAGAGAGCCAGATCTGGCCTCAGACATGTCCCAGCTGGGTGACCCTGGGCAAGTCACTTGACCCCCATGGCCTAGCCCTGACCGCTCTTCTGCCTTGGAGCCGATACACAGTATTGATTCTGAGACAGATGGTGAGGGCTTAAAAAATAATTTGGGTAACTGTGTGTCACTAGAACTGATTTCTTTTACAATCTTATTCATTTTATTTAATGTGTTTAAAAAGAAAAGCATTCTGGGTAAGGAACCAAAGGCTTTACCGATTAACCCCAAAACTGCTAAGAATCCTTGGACCAAGTGAAGTGTTGCCGGCCCCTCGGCCACCAACTTTCTCGTGACTGTTTGATCAAGTGACCACAGAATTTGAGCTGAACAGAACTCTACTAGTCACCTAGTTAAACTCTCCCATTTTACAGATTAGGAAACCAAGATGCAGTGATTAGAAGTATTTTGTCTGCACTTGCTAGGAGGTGACCCACCTGATTCAAATCCAGTATCACGGGTAAACTGAGGTCTATCACTGTCAAAATACAGCATTGAAGCAATTATTTTTAATTGCAAATTAAGTGTATAGGAAAAAATAAATATATGCTATACATATACATGTATATGTCTATGGAATAGATATATGAATATATATGTATAGTATATGTATACATTTATGTAAATATATTCATGTTATATAGGTACACAAACATATGAGGATTTGGTGAATTATGTCTTTTTTAGAGGCAGTTGGGTGATATAATGAGTGGATAGAATATTAGACCAGGAGTCAGAAAAGCTAAATTTGAGTTCAAATCTAGCCTCAGAAACATAGTAGATGTATGACCTTGGGCAAGTCATTTAACCTCTGTTTGCCTCAATTTCCTAATCTCTAAAATGGGAATGATAATTCTCCCTTATGGTTTCAATCTAGAGCTGTAGTGGGCTGGTTTTACAGATGGGGTAAGTTGGAGCATGGGAGACCTTAGCCAGAGCTTATTTCTGAAGGTCAAAGAAGAATTACAGAATGATATAACTGAAGTGCTGCAAGGCAAATATCTCTTCTACCTTCCTTCCAGTCCAACACTTACCTCAATAAATCTGCGACACCCCCAATAATTGCTTGTACTAATATGGTTACAGTGGAGAGTCGTGCCTTTGTATGAAGTGTGTAATTAGAATCTGTTACCCTAAAAACTATGATCCCCAGCAAAAGTATGATTCCCAGCAAAACTACAATTCCCATCACCCTACTCACTTCCTGTCATTACATGCTGATGTAGACAGGATATAAATTGGGTGTAGTTTGGTCTCTCTCTCTCTCTCTCTCTCTCTCTTTCCTTCCTGTCGAGGCTTTGGTGGGGCGGGGATTTTTGAGCAGGTAGAAAACTTAGTCACGTGGTTCTGTTTTGTCAGATAATAACCTTTACAAAAATAATACTTGAAGTATTGGACATTAATTTAAATCCTACAGAAGAGGATGTGAGTTTAAATCCTACTTCAGATACTTATTAACTTCTTCAGAAAGGAGGATTTGAGCTGATACTCGAAGGAAATCAGAGAATCCAAGAGGGAGAGGTGAGGATGAAGGGCATCCTGGACATGATGGACAGTTGGAGAACGGCCATCCATTGGGAGATAGAGGTCGAGGATTAGGAAGTTAGACCAACATCTCTGGGTCATAAAAACACCTAGAAGGGAATAAAGTCCAAGAAAGTTGGAAATGTTGTAATAGGCCAGATTCTGAAGGGCTTTGAATATCAAACAGGAATTTTTGTTGATCCTAGAAGTGATAAGGAGCCACTGGAGTTTATTGAGTAGTGATGGTAAGGTGGGGAAGGGGAGTGACAGCCCCAGTTCTATGCTTTAGGAAAATCAATTGACAGGAAGCTAGGGAGCTCAGTGGATAGAGAGCCAGGCCTAGAGATGGGAGGTCCTGGGTTCAGATCTGGCTTCAGACACTTCCTGGATGTGTGAGTCACTTAACCTTCATTGTCTAGGCTTCATTGCTCTTCTGTCTTGGAATCAATTCACAATATTGATTTTAAGATGGAAGGTAAGGGTTTTAATTTTTAAAAAATCAGCTGAGTGGAGGGCAAATTAGAGAAGGGAAAAGCCTAGAGTGAGGGAGACTAATGAGGATATTATTGTTAAGAGTCCAGGAGAAAGACGATGAGGGTCTGCACTAGGAGAGTGGAAAGAGAGACAACCACTAGAATTATTGCAAAAGCAGAAGTGATGAGGTTTGACAATATGTGGAGTGGATGTAATAAAGGAGATGAGGATTTCACTGAAGTGCTTAGGGCGACTAGGAAGACAGTGGGGCTCTTTTTCCCTTTCTATCTTCAGAACTTGTGTTTGAGAGCTTCCTATTTCTCTGCTGTGAGTTTTCCATATTATTGTACATGAGCTCCCCTACCTTTCCTTTCACCACCTGCCTTCTGGATGCCCTGGAGGCATCTCATATCTAATAGTCAGGGACAACTAGATGGCACAGTGGATAGCATGCCAGGTCTGAAGATGGGAACACCAAGGTTCAATTCTTTCCTTAGATAGGTCCTAGCTGTGTGACCCCGGGCAAGTAATTTAACCCCAATTGCCTAGCCCTTACCATATTCTGTCTCAGAACTGACCCTAAGACAGAAGGTAAGGGTTATTAAAAAACAAACTTCCCCCACTTAAACCTTAATATAGTCAAAGCTGTACTCATTATCTGCCCCCCCCCAACCTTTCCAGTTTGCAATCCCACTGTCATCCTAATTGCTTACCCCATATATCCAAACAGTCACCAAGTCCCACAGATTCTCTCTTCAGAACACCTGTCATAGAATTCCTATGGGAAAATACTATCCTAGCCTCTCCCTGTAGGCAATTCAGGCTGATTTTTCCTTAAAAGGTATTGAGACATTATTCAAAAATTGGTTTGCCCAGGGAACTAAAAGATAACCATTAGTATCAATTCCTCGTACAGATGATTACCAGGGCTACTCTGAGGCTGACCTCATAGGTAACAGTAAATAATTTAGGCAAGACACCTTAGCTAAATCAATGTGAAGGGTCCTTAAGGCCTATCCTTGTTGAGTGGCTTCTTCTACTACTACGTGAAAGCAAATGTCTTTTCATTTACTATTAAATGACTTACTTGGGCCTCATTTTGTTCCAGGGTTGAACCTCAGCTACTAGGACTTGTCTGAATCAGGGTAGCCCAGAACAGTTGGCATATTCTTGAAGGATGGGGCCATCATGATGAGTTATTTGAAGTAGGATTTGGACAGAAGAGAGGAAAGTGATCCCAGAATGGCCTTCACATTTCTGGTGGCAATTTTGAGGGTGCCTCTAGAAATGGTGAGGCCCACACCCTTCTAAGAGATTGTCATTCAATAAGAAGAGAATGATGTGAGCATGCTTAAGAACTGTATGTGAAAGGCAATTGTGGTAAACTGTGTCTCAAGCCCTTAGCCTTGTTGGGCCTTCCTGTCTACCATTAAGCTGCTTTCAAGTTCTAGTGGGGAATATCTTATGAATTTGATTTACCTCCCAAACAGTCAG
Source organism: Gracilinanus agilis (assembly GCF_016433145.1). Lineage (NCBI taxonomy): Eukaryota > Metazoa > Chordata > Mammalia > Didelphimorphia > Didelphidae > Gracilinanus > Gracilinanus agilis. Next base: position 18,538,932 of record NC_058131.1, on the reverse strand, counting down.
GAAAGATTGATTTTCTTTGAAGGGGGTGGAGTAGAGAATAGGGAAAGAAATTCTTCCCTTTATTAGAAAAGGAGAAATTCAGGAGAACTAGGTTAGTCCAGCCCTTGACCGGAATGAATGTCTTTATGGTATCAATGATCAAGATCACTCAATTGCTTTGGGGTGAGACCTGAACCTCCTCCCCCAAAGTGGTTGTGTCTGAATGACTTTTTGGAAATGTCTCTGCAGTTGAACTACCAGTTCTCAGAAGTCTAATTGTACATGGATGTGACCAGCCATTGAGGAGTGGCATGAGGGACCTTAACAGAGTGCAGATGAAGACAGATTCCTGGAATACTAGGACTGTCTAACAACTGTGGCAAAGAGATTGTTAGGGCTTTTCATTTATTTTAAATTTGGACTTTGAGAGACCCACTACCCTTTTGCCACATGGATTTTGTGGTGAATCTTTGGTGAAAACCACTGATGGAGAAACTTGAAAGGATGATTTAATTATCTTCTGGAGCCCAGAAATTTTCTAGAATTAGGGATATGGACAAATATGTCAGCTGTGCCCCATTTTAATTAGCAGAGGACAGGCAGAGGTGCTACATCATTAAAAAAAAAGTTTTATTCTTCTCCCTGAACAGTGAACTCTAATTTTTCTCTATAAAGGTCCTTTATACCCTTCTAACTCCTGCCCTGGAGCTCTCAGGAATTGGGCAGGTTCTAGCTGGTGGGCCAGGGAACACTTAGGCATTGGCTCTCTAGGATAGTCCTACCTAATCTGTGATGGGGAGCCCTAATCTCATAGGATGTGTGGTCCTCTGTGTAGTAGCCCTGATGTCCTAGTGCCTTCTACCCTTCTACTGAGACACTCAGAAAGATCTGGCATCACTGGGCCATGTGATCCTTTGGGCTTGGGAACTTGGTTCTTTCTGGGACCCTTCAGATTCAAACCCTCTTTCAGGGTACTCTTATATTGTTTGGTTTGGTTTTGCTGTTTCTCTTTGAATTTCTCTCTTCCCCTTTTAGAGCCATCTGACTTCTTGAATATCCAAGATTAGGGTTGACCAGTAATGGCTCAAAAGTCTTTTAAAAATGGCATCTGTAGTTGTTTGCTGGAGCAGCTAAGCAGTGCATTGGACAGAACACTGGGCGTAGAGTCAGGTAAACTCATCTTCCTGAGTTCAAATCTAGCAGCAGACACTACTGGTGCTGTGAGTCTGTGCATGAATGGTAAACTTGGGCAGCTGAGGAAGAATACCTTTAGGCAGTGTCCTCTGTTGCCTCCAAATTTCCCATTCTATTTGAAGCCAAATGAACTCATTTAAGTTATACTTCTGGTTTTGCCACTAAGGAGTCTGAAGGAATTTGAGGTGGGGGGGGTGTCAGGAGGAGTTATTCCAATTAATTAATTAAATTTTAAACCCTTTCCTTCTGAATTAATATTTGTATTCCAAAGTGAAGAGCAGTAAGAGCTAGGCAGAGGGGGTTAAACGACTTACCCAGGATCACATAGCTAGGAATTGACTGAGGACAGATTTGAACCCAGGACCCCCATCTCTAAGCCTGGCTCTCAATTCAGAGTAACCTAGCTGCCCGCCTTGGTTAACTCACATTAGTTCTATTTGTGGTTCTGCCTCTAAGGAGTTTAAAGGGATTGGGGGTGAGGTGGGGAATATTTTATTCTATTTTTTAAAAATCGCTTTCAAGCAGAACCAGGAGAACATTGTACACAGAGACCGATACACTGTAATAAAATTAAATGTAATGGACTTCTCTACTAACAAGAGTGCAATGATCCAGGTCAACTATAAGGGACCTATGAGAAAGAACGCTATCCACATTCAGAGGAAGAACTGTGGGAGTAGAAACACAGAAGAAAAACAACTGCTTGATCCCATGGTTCAATGGGGATATAATTAGGGATATTGACTCGAAATGAACACCCAGTGGAAATAGGTCTTGATCAATGACACGTGTAAAACCCAGTTGAATCGTGTGTCGGCTTATGGGAGGGGGTGGGAGGAGGGGAGGGAAAGAGCATGAATCATGGAACCATGGAAATCCTATAACCATAACATGGAAAAATATTCTAAATTCATTAATTAAATAAAAATTTTAAATAAAAAATATCTCCTTCATTCTCACAATATTCTGCTGAGGCAGGGTAGAAGAGGGGTGCAAGTTGGATGCGGGCCTGGTTAGGCCAAGATTAGTCTTGTCCTTATGGGCCTCAGTTTCCTCAACTCTGAAATGAGGGGATTGGACTTGCTTTCCTTCCAAGGGGCTTTTCAGCTCCAAATAGGGTTCTTTGTTGCTCTGGAGGAAGTGGAGGCATGGAGAGTTCGTGTCAGGGAGAGAGTGAATGATTCCAGATGAATGATTCCAGATTGCTTTACTCTCTTGGGATATTTGGTTTGTGTCTGGGAATTGCCAGCAGCCTGTATGCCTGCTGAGTGGTGTCGGGTCCCTGAACAGCCATCTAGCACCGGGTGGGCACTGGGTGCCACTCTGCCCGCTTCAACTCTGAGGAACAAGATGCTCCCCTATTGGCCTTCCCATCCCCTTTCCTTTCTCCTTTTGGGCATCGTCTCCCCCATGGGATTGGGAACTCCTTAAGGGTAGGCACTGTCTTTATTCATTGTATCCCCGGTGCTTAGCATAGTGCCTGGCATATAGGAGGCACTTAATAAGTGTTTATTGGATCGGAGAAGGGGCAGGGCTCGGTCTTATTTATCTTTGCCCCCCATCTTCTCTCGACTGCAGAGAGAGCCCAGGACTTCACTTAGAAAAGATAACTGCCTGATGTTTATTATGTTGAAGCAAATGGCTTGTTCCTTCCAGGCTAACTGGGGAGAAGACAGAGAAAGACATCATGCACGGAGAGCCCCACGTGTCCTCCCCAAGCACCCTGGGGTACGAAAGGAGGCAAAAGTCAGCTAACTGGGGCCCGGCCTAGCTTGCTAGTTAAGGAACATTGGCAGACGAGTAAGGATGCTGGGAGTATCTTTGGGAACCCAGCCAACTGCTGCAGACACTTCACAGGGAGGAGGGACGTTCTGATGGTCACCTTGAGAAGAACTCTGGGAACAAGGATACAGAGACCAACTTGGCTGAGACAGAGGCAGACAGAGAGGCAGAAGGGGAGAGGAAGGAGGGAGAGGGAAATGGAGAAAGAACGTGGGGAAAGGGAAGAGAGAAACAGAGAGAGTGAAAGAGACAGAGTAGAGGGAGAGAGAGAGAGAAACACAGAGAAAAAAGAGGCAGAGAGAAAGAGAGAGACACACGGTAAAAGAGATAGAGAGGAGCAGCTGGGTAGCTCAGTGGATTGAGAGTCAGGCCTAAAGATGGGAGATCCTGGGTTCAAATCTGACCTCAGACACTTCCCAGCTGTGTGACCCTGGGCAAGTCACTTGACCCCCATGGCCCACCCTTACCAGTCTTCCACCTAGGAGCCAATACACAGAAGTTAAGGGTTTAAAAAAAAAAAGAGATAGAGAAAGGGAAAGAGAGAGAGGGAGACAGAGAAGATGGAGACACATAGAGAAACAGAGGACACACAGACACACAGATACACAGACACACAGAGCAGCTTGATTACTCCTTAGATTAGTTAGTGGAAAAGATCCATGGCAGAAAAGCTTGGGAATGGCGTAGGAGGAGCTGGTCCTGAGCTCGGAAAAGGGAGGATGCTGAAGCTGTGGCCGGTCACTTGCTGAGTTTTTCCAGCACTCAACATCTCAGCCTCTTCTTGAGCTTAAAAGTGAAGCCATGGACATTCACTCCTTATTTCTGGAACCCTCCATCTCCAGCACACACAAGCTCTGCGCCCCCTTTCCATGTAATAGGTAGGAGCCCGTCAAACTAGCTAACATATCATAAATGGGAGCTGGGAACGGTTGCCCCCAATGTCGTGCCATTCTAGGCTACACATGCTCGATGGATGTACATTGTTGGCCAGGAACATGCCATGTTCACAAGTCAGCTTAGTTGGATTAAGCATGATGAGAGTTCAGAGATGGGGTCATCCCTGGAGGGTGACTGGAGGATTGGAGGATGGTCCCTGGAGGAGAAGGAACTTGAGCTAAGCCTTGAAGGATGGGCAGAATTTGGAGTAAAGTTGATTCCAAAGACATTATATCAGAGTGGACAGGATGCTGGGCTTGGCATTAGAAATCGATCGATCCACAAGCATTTATTAAATATTTTCCATGTGCAGGTACTATGCTAGTAACTCAGCACGAAAAGATACAGCAAATGCGCCCTTGCCCTCAAGAAGCATGCATTCAATGGGAAGCCTGGGGCTCATATCGCACCTTTGACTCTGACCCCAAACAGGTTACTTGGACCTCCCAGATCCTCAGTTTCCTTATCTATAAAATGGGGACAATTGATATTGGTAGTATTGATTTCCTAGGTTTGTTGTGAGACACAAATGAGACAATGTACGTAAAGACGTTTGCTAACATAATGAATGAAGAGGTGGCTGGAGTTCAGCGGTTAGAGCATTGGGCCTAGAGTCAGGGAGACCTGAGTTCAAATCCAGCCTCAGACACTTCCTAGCTGTGTGAACTTGGGCAAGTCATCTAACCTCTCTATGCCTAGAAGGTAGCCAGGTTGCTCATTGGACAGTGTTGGACTCAGAGTCTGGAAGACCTGAGCACACATTCAGCCTTAGACACTTCCTAGCCACAAGACCCTGGGCAAGTCACTTAACCTCTGATTGTTTGAAACAAGGATTCCTGGAGAAGGAAATGGCCAAGCACTCCAGGGTCCTTGCCAAGAAAAATCCAAACGGGGTCCTGAAGAGTCTGACATAACTGAAGAAGAACAACATCATAATGTCTATGCTGGCACTTATTCTGATGGTGAGAAGAGGCACAGATAGAGGCAAGATAGCCTGAGTGTGGGTGCAGGAAGACCGTCCGCCTGTTCATAGGACGACAGATTCAGAGCTGTTGGGGCCTTAGAAGTCACTGAGTCCAAAGGCTTCATTCTAACATTTATTATGAATAATGATCGCTGCATTTACATAGCGCTCTGAGGTTCCCAAAGCTCTTGACGAATGCCTTTTGTCCTTACAACGGGAGCCGGGCAGTGTCTGCCTGGCATGGGCGGCTGGGTCATTCTTCAGACTGAATTTGGGCCTCTGGGTACATGAATGGCTCCTCTTAGCCTCTGGGATCTGAGAATTCTCTTGCTCCACTGGGATTAAGCAGTGGAGACAAAGGCAGAGCAAAGATAGCTGCTGCCTGGTGCCAGGCCTGATGCCCACTGACCCTGGCATCCTGACTCTGGCTGAGACTGGAGAATGTGATAGAGAGCCAGGGAGAAAAAAAGGAGCCTCAGCCTCCACTCCAACCACATGCTGAGTCAATTGTTCAGTGTTGGACAGGGAGAATACTTCCTCCTGAATTGTCTTGTGGCCCCAGGCAGTGCTCCGGATAAGTTAGCCTGCCCTTGTTAAAATTCAGCCACAGGATGTGAGGTCAGATCCTCCCTCTGCCCCACTCACCCAGCCACCCCCATCCTCACACCCGATTCCCTGGGCCGGCTGCAGTGGGCACAGTTCTTCCTGGATCTGGGCTCCGAGGGGCCCTGCTGGGCACTGCTGCATGCCAAGCCCAGGTGAGGGATGCCACCAGCCCAGCATTGGCCTCGGTTCCAGCCTTGGGAAAGGAGTGGACAAGGAGCTCCAGCCTCAGAAATCGTTACCCTAATAGGCACTGCTTTGTGGCGGTTTTAGATTTTCTCTTTTCGGGTATCGCCGATGCCCTCTGTTTGCACACGCGGGCATTTTGAGCATTTCCCTCCCACTCTTCTCCTAACCGAGGAGTCTTTCTTAATTCCATGTTGAGAAGGTGAGAACATCCCAGGATCTGGAAGAAATTCTAGGGTGAGAGGACATGGTTTAAGTCCAAGAGTCAGTAACAAGGCCTGGGGGGGAGGTATAATTGGGTGGAAAGGGTGATGGAGTTGGACCCAGGAAGGCCTGGGTTCAAATCCCTCTTCAGACACATTCAGGGTGACCATGGACAAATCATTTAGCTTCCCTCAGCCTCGGTTCTTGTAGCCATAAAATGGGGGTAATAATGTCTGCAGTACTTCATAGAGTTGTTACGAAGTTCAAATTGGATAATATATGAGAAGCACTTCACAAATCTTAGTATTTTCAATATGGCGGCTATTACGATGGTCAGAATCCAAAATCCTGATGTGTCTGTATTGACATTGATAATGTAAAAGCACGAGACCCAATGGAGTCAAGAGCCCTTTAAATGGACTCCCCCAACAAGGGGTCTCCTAGCTGTGTATCAAGGTCATCCAATTCACCGGCAAGTCAAAGCATCACTCTTTGTGACATTATGAGTCCTCTTCAAACACGAAGGTCGAATGACGTCAATAACAGCAATCAAGCTTCTAGAAGATTCTCTGATAGATGCACCAATCAAGGGGACTTTTTTTTAAAAATGATTTTCAATGATTAATACCAAGCCAGTGAGATGGGTGCCCACAAGGATGTTTGCTTCCATCATGGAGGATACTCTATGGGGAGAATCCAAATGGAAGAGGTGTTTCCCTTTGATGGCGGGCTCCTGTTGGCTGCTGTTTGGAGGTGACGTGGTACATCGAGCCTCATAATAGTACTCAAAGCTCATCACTTTGATAAGCTCACATGGGGCAAAGCGCCCTGGGATGGAGGAATAACAGGTGTAGGGAGGGAGGATTCTGAGTCAGGAAAGTAGGATGACTTCAGCCAGCAACCAGGAACTATGGGAAAGAAGAGCTACGAACTGCATGTGCAGATAAGCAGGGCTGAGTGCAGTGCCTTGTATGCAGTAGGTATCAATTTGTTGGGTGATTATCGACTGAGTGACTGTAAATGTGGACTCTGACTTTCATTGAAATATTTGGCCTTGGGAATACCCAGGAGTAGCCTCCTGCTACTTACAGATGCACTATGGGAATTCTAGCTATTTAGAGCCAGAAGAAACATTTAGAGGTGGCTTAGCTCAATTCTATCATTTTACAAAAAAGGGAACTGAGGCACAGAATGGGTAACACCTTTGTATATGACCCTCCATCTCCAGGCTCCATGCATGTTCCCTGGTTGTTTGCAGTGCCTGGAATACTCCTGGCTTCCTCAGCTTCCTTCAGGTTCTAGGTCAAATCTTGCCTTCTGCAAGAAGCCTTTCTGATCCTCCTTCAAGTTAGTGTCTTCTCTCTGAGACCATCTGCAGTTTGTCCTGTCTGTATCTCGTCTGCACGTGGTTATTTGCATGTTCTCTCCCCCATTGTTAGCAGGGATAAGAATGAGGGTTCTGTGACTCCAGGTAGAGCGATCCTTCCATTGACGCACCAACCAGTCAGGAGTTTGGAGGAGTTTATATCCTAAGCTGCTCTCTCTCTCTCTCTCTCTCTCTCTCTCTCTCTCTCTCTCTCTCTCTCTCTCTCTCTCTCTCTCTTTCTCTCTCTTAAACCCTTACCTTCTGCCTTAGAATCAACACTGTGTATTGGTTCCAAGGTACAAGAGTTGTAAGAACTAGCCAATGGGGGTTAAGTGACTTGCCCAGGGTCACACATCTAAGAAGACAATAGCCTAGAGTGCGTCTGTAAGTAGCAGGAGGTTACTCCTGGGTATTCCCAAGGCCAAATATTTCAATGAGTCCAGATTTGAACCCAGGACCTTCCATCTCTGGGACTGGCTCTCAATGTACTGAGCCACCCAGCTGACCCCGCTAAGCTGCTCTTAAGGTGGAGGGGTGTGTGTATGTGTGTGTGTGTGCTGTATTTATTCAAAAATATGGTTGATGGGGGGCAGCTGGGGAGCACAATGGATTGAGAGCCAAACCCAGAGACGGGAGATCCTGGGTTCAAATCTTGCCTCAACTGTTGGGGGTGGGGGAGGGGAAGCATGATGGGTTTGATTTTTATATCAAATCATCTGGCCTGGAGAAACATCTTTTACATACAAGTGTTGAAATAAATGTTGCTACTGTATATTTAACAGCAAAAAAAAAAAAAAATCTTGCCTCAGACACATCCCAGCTGTGTGACCCTGGACAAGTCACTTAGCCCCCATTGCCTACCCTTACCACTCTTCTGCCTTGGAACCGATACACAATATTGATTCTAAGGCAGAAAGTAAGGATTAAAAAAAAAAGAAAGAAATATGGTTGATGCCATCTCGTTTCTATCACAATAAATATTTACATCTTCAGTGCAATTCACTGCATGACTCTTATTGTGGTGAATAACAAAAAAACTTGGCTGTGACTTAATTTCAAAAAGTTTCTTACATCAAACTCTGTTGGACACGCTAAATACCTTCTCTTTCAATCCAAGGTAAGTCATTTGTCTTTAAATCTCCACGATCCAAAGCTGAGTGGGTGGCGGTTCATAGAGAGGGGGGCCCATTGGCCACCCAAAGTTGAATATAGGAAAGACCCAATGAGAATAAGCAATTGGAAGATTCTTTGGGCAGGCAAGGGAATATGGGATGGATTTGAAACAAGAATGGTGCAAATAGCTACAAGGCTGATGCCCGAGTCCCAGACTTAATCGATTAACCAACCCATATTTATTAAGCACCTACTATGTGCCAGGTGCTATGCCTATGCTAAGAAGTCAACATAGTGGGAGAAACCATCCCTATAGGCAGTCATTGCAGCTAGGACTAGGCTAGAAGTGAACTGCAGTTGAGAAGTCTTGTTAAAATCATCCCAAATGTAGAATTTGGGGGAACCTGGATTCATAAAAGGAGGTTAGACTTAGCAAGTAAATGCCTCTCTTCAGTGCTGATGCCTTTCCTCCCCTCTTCCCCTCCCTCCTCCCCCTGCTTTTCACTCTCTCAGGCTATTCCCTCATTGGAGAGATGCCTACTGGGATAAGCTCTGTGTGGGGCTCCGGGCTTTCTCCTGACCATTTTTTTTAGAGGAGGAGATGAAAGGAACTTAAATGAAAATCAAGATAAGGTCCCTCCCCTGGCAGGCGATGCTGAGGATGTGGTCATTGAAAAGCGCCTTTCCCTCTCCTCTTTGGCTTTTGACATCTGAAGTCACGGAAGATGCTATCACAACTCCCTTTATGAAGGTGGCTCAAATCACCTATTGCCAAGAGCTGGGCACATTGAACTTCCAGCACAGGAAAATGGCACACAAAGAGCAGAGACAAAGGGAGATGAGGTTTGGCAGCCTGAACTTCAGGCTGCATGCCAAGTCCCTGCAGGTGCTTTGCTGAGTGGCCCCATGAGTTTGTTTTACAGGAGAGATCTCCTCTGCAGCGGGAATGTTCGGAGGCTATTGTGGTTCAGATAAGACTTAGGAAGCTGGTTAAATTATACACATTTGGTCTGGGCAGCGAACAAGGGAGCAGTGTCAGGCTCAGGAAGAAATTGGGGCAGGGATGTTCCAGGCTGGGAGGGAAAGTGAAGAGGTTATAAGTCCTGGCTTCACTGGAACCCAGGACTGGATGATTGAGGTCATGTAGCTTGAGAAAGGAGAACAGGTTAATGAATGGGTTAATAGGATCTGAGACAAACTGGCTCATAGACCCAAGTGGTTTGCTTCTCTGGAGCTGAACTCTTGTCTTGAAGGTGTGTAGTACCAAAATTGGAAGTGATTAGTAGATCTGGGTATGGCAGCTGGCAGAAGCCTTCCTGACAGGGGTCCTGTGGCTAATTCCATTTCTTTGCTTGGCATTTCCCTGCTGGGTGTGGAGAGGTTGAAGGAGATAATGGTGGCGGTGGGGCCCAGGAGCTAGAATTTGGAGATCTGAAGGCAGGATACTTGGAGTTGAACCCTGGCCCCGGATGCTTGCTTCAAGACTTCTCAAATCTCACCTTCTGCATGAAGCCTTTTCCCATGTGTCCCATTGCTTGGTGCCTTCCCTTGGGGATGACTTCCTATTTACACTGTTCATCTCTTGTTGGGACATGGTGGTCTGCTGTATGTTGCTCCTGAATTAGCCTATGAGCTTCTTGAGAATTGGGGCTCTTTGTATCATTCACAGGATCTTTATTGCCCATGTAAGGGTTAAAATGAATGGTTTGACTAAAATATGAGAGAATGTGGTCACCGATATTATAACTCAGGTCAAATGACTTTTAATTTAGCAGCTTTATTTACAAAATAGAGGGGAAGAGTAAAGAAGAGAAATGTGAAAGAGGTAGAGTAAATAGTCTAGCTCATCACCCTAGATATTTCTCCTGTGACTGGCTCAACTCAGGATGGGCTAATTAGCCCTCCACTGGAGGACCCTCTGTCAGAGGACCCTATTTAGCCAGAGGACCTGGTGATGAATAACCATGTGGCCTCCTCTGGAGACTAATCTCTCCAGAAGCCAGGAAAGGAGTAAGCTTTTCACTCACCCAAGCAGTGGCTCCAAAAGGAGAAGATCCAAGAGCAGTCTTTCCAAATGCTATAGTCCCAGGTCCACTATGAAGAAAGTCTTCCTCCAACCTCTAAAGCCTGAAGAAGCTTGAAGACTGCCCTCACGGGAAGTTGCAGCCACTTTTAAAGACCCTTTTTTTCATCACTCTCTGTGCCTTCCTCCACTTTACAGGGACCAATTGCAGTTTATAACTTTGCTTAGGACTGTCCAGGGGGCAGTCAACCATTTCTGAGTTGTCAGTAACTTTAGCACATGGGTTGCAGATGTCCCCCACTTATGTGTTAAGTAGGGTATATACACACTTCTGGTGATTAAATTTAAAAGTAGGTGAGGGGAGAGTTAATCCCATCTTCATACCTGTCACATAGTAGGTGCTTAAGAAATGCTTGTTAGCTGATTGTCATCCACCCCCCTACAATATAATCTAAGCAATACTTATTCCAAATACATACACACACACACACAAATATAGGTGCACACACACCTCTGTGTCAAGTGCTACAGTGGAAGAAACAAGATGAAACCATTATTTCCCTCAATGAGCATATTTTATCCTAAAATGAGTTTGGGCTAAAGAAATCTTATTTAAAAATGTAATAAAAAATATTTTCCCATTTAGACTAGAGAATTCTTAATTCTTGAGGTGCCTTTTGATTCTAACTTTCTATGGTTCTAGAAATACTTTGGATTCTAATTTGTGGGGATGGGGACCCATAAAGATGAAGCATCAAAGATAGTGAAAGCATGTAATGTAAATGGGGATGCTGAGTCCACCAAGGTAAGAACAAGAGGGGATATTCTAGTTGTCATCAATGTTTGAAGGGATATTATGCACAAGAGAAAGCAGATTTCTTCTGCTTGATCCTAGAAAACAGAATTAGGACCAATGGGTGGAAGTGGTAGATCTACCTTGATCTAGATCTAGCTTGATTTCAGATCGAAAGTCCATAATGTGGGTTTGTTTTGGCAGATATTCTCCAAGGTATTTTACTCTATCTATAGATATTTTATATATTTATTTTATATATACATAATATATGCATATAATTAACTATATAAACTATACAAATATTAATTAACTATATAATTAAAATGACAATCTTACCTAAACTAATCTATTTATTCAATGCTCTCCCAATTAATTACCAAATAATTATTTTATTGGACTAGAAAAAATTATAAAATTATTTTGGAAAAATAAAAGGTCAAAAATATCAAAGGAATTAATGAAAAACATAAAAAGGAAGGAGGTCTAACAGTGCCAGATTTTGGACTATATCATCAAGCAGTAATTATCAAAACTGTCTGGTATTGGCTAAGAAATAGAAAAGCAGATCAGTGGAACAGAAGAGACATAGATTATGGTAATCTTGTATTTGACTAAAGTAAAGATCCAAGTTTTGAGGATAAAAAAATCACTATTTGGTAAAAATTACCGGGGAAATTGGAAAGTGGTTTGGCAGAAACTAGAGGTAGACCAATATCTTACACCATTTACTGAGATAAAATCAAAATGGACACATGATCTAGGCACAAAGGAAGATATCATAAGAAAATTAGAAGAACAGGGAACTTCTTACTTATCAGGTTTATGGATAGGAGAAGACTTTATGAATAAACAGGAGATAGAAAGCATTGTGAGACATAAAATGGTTAATTTTGATTATATTAAATTAAAATGGTTTTGTACAAATAAGATGAATGTAGCCAAGATTAGGAGGAAAGCAGTAAGGTAGGGAAAATTTTTTTAAAGACAATTTCTTGGATAAAGGTCTCATATCTAAAATATATAGAGGACTTTGTCAGATATATATAAGAATATGAGCCATTTCCCAATTGATAAATGGTTAAAAGATACGAGTAGGGGACAGCTGGGTAGCTCAGTGGATTGAGAGTCAGGCCTAGAGCCAGGAGGTCCTAGGTTCAAATCTAGCCTCAGACACTTCCCAGCTGTGTGACCCTGGGCAAGTCACTTGACCCCTATGGCCCACCCTTACCACTCTTCCACCAAGGAGCCAATACAGAGAAGTTAAGGGTTTAAAAAAAAAAAAAAGATATGAGTAAACAGTTTTTAGGTGAAGAAACCAAGGCTATATATTACTATATGAAAAAATGTTCTAAATCATTATTGATTGGAGAAATGCAAATCAAAATAATGTTGAGATTTTATCTCGAATCTATCAGATTGACTAAAACAATAAAAGGGCAAAATGGCAAATGTTGGAGGGAATGTACAAAAATGGAGACACTACTACACTGTTGGTGGAACTGGGAATTGATTCAGCCATTTTGGAGAGCAATCTGGAATTATGCCCAACGGTTATGAAATTGTATATAAGATGATCAAGGAAAAAGGAAATGAACCTATGTGTTCTAAAATATTGATAGCAACTTTCCTTGTGATGGCAAAGAACTGGAAACTGAAGGGATGTCCGTCAATTGGGGAATGGCTGAACAAGTTGTGGCATATGATAGTGCTGGAATACTACTGCACTGTGAGAAATGACGAGCAGACTAATTTTAGAAACACATGGAAAGACCCACGGGAACTTATGAAGAGTGAAATGAGCAGAACCGAGAGAACATTAAATACAACAACGGAAATATAATTTGGAGAATGACTTATGTATGCCCATCTCCAGAGGAAGAACTGGTAAATAGAAATAAGTGAGATATAATTTTATATACACACATGTCTTTTTGTCAAATGATGCCTTCTCTAATGGGGGAGGGAAAGGAGAGAGGGAGATACCTGAGTATTCTAGTGTAACAAATTGATTAAAAAAAGAGAAACTTCACAATATGGTTAGGGACTTAGAGGGAGGAAGACCTGATTTCAAATCCTACCTCCATACTTACTAGATCGGAGACTCTGGGTAAATCACTGAAGTTCTCTGGGTCTCAGTTTCCTCATCTGTAAAATGTGGGGATTGGGCTTGATGGCTTCCAAGTTCCCTTTCAATTCTATAGCTATGATCCCATGAATTAGAGCTATCAACAAATGGAACAGGAGGTCTTTGATTTGAGTAATCGAGTAAGATGTGCCAGACACAGTGCTATGTGCTGGGATACAAAGGCAGATACAAAAGAGTCCCTGCCCCTGAAGAAATTCCCTTTTATCAGAAAATAGGAGACTTTTCCACACTCGAGGTCTTCGAAGGCAAGGGACTATTTTGTGGGGGCAAGATTGGATTTCTATTCAGGTATGGGCTGGACTGATGATGGTGAGGATAACTGGCATTTCTAGAATGCTTTAAGGTTTGGAAAGTATTTTCTAATCATCATCTTATTTGATCCTCAACAACTCTGGGAGGTAGAAGCTATTATTGTTTCCATTTTACAGATGGGAAAACAGAGGCAGACAAAGGTTAAGTGACTTGCCTTGGATGGCAGCAGTATCTAAGTATCTAAGGTGGGCTTTGCACTGAACTACCCAAATGCCACTCTGATTAGTCAGATTCCTTCATTCTCTGGGTTCATGTCAAGCTTCTCTGAAAGAAAACTGCAAACTGGAAGAACCTCACAGGAGCAGGAGCCCCCTAGAGAGAACCTAGGAAATTCGAGGTCCTGTGATAGATTGGAATAGCACTTTGGGAAGGTCAGGAAGTAAATCTGCCCACAGAGGGACGCTTGGCTCCTTAGCCATAGGTGGTAGACCTTTTCCTAAATAATTTGCTAGACATGGAATGGGGTCAACAGAGTTGAACAGAGAAGAAAGTGTAGATGGTGCAGTGCAAATCCATCCCCACTTCAGGAAAAACAATGGCCAGCCTCAGACACTTCCCAGCTGTGTGACCCTGGGCAAGTCACTTGACCCCCATTGCCCACCCTTACCACTCTTCCACCAAGGAGCCAATACACAGTAGGGTTTAAAAATAAAAATAAAATAAAAATAAAACAATGGCCATGCACATTTCAAATAGGGGGTATATGGGAAATGATAAGATGGTAGCCATAGAGAAACCTTTAGCCAGGAGTTCAGACAAGCTGAAGGAATCAGCTTGGGTGGAGGGGAGGGAGAGGAAGACCATGCAGTCCATATAACTACAGTGTTTCCCTGTTTTTGTGTCAACCAACCGCCATTAATTTTGACTTTCAGCATAAGTAACCATGGATTATAGCTAAATGAGACAGTAGCTTTCTTAAAATAGCAGCATAGTCCTTCAACTACATATTCTGATATATTCTGATGAATGTATAACTTTGAAGGAGCAATAATATTGGCTAATAATTATACAGCATTTTTTTTTGTTTACAAAACACTTTACGATACCCACTCATTTGATTCAGAAAATAATCCTGGGAAAGAGGCATTATTGTTATCACCCCCATTTTGGGATTAGGAGGCACAAAAAAGTTAAAGAATTTTCCTGAGGTCACAGTAAGTGTATGAGGCTGGATTTGAACTCAGGTCTTCTTGGACTCCAAGTCTCATGTTTAATCCAAGGTACAATGTAGCTGCTTCTAAGAAACACTGTTGATTGACTGAATGTAGCATGAATGTACAGGGAATATTCTTAGGATCTTAGATTTATCTTGTTATTATCCTTCCTAAAATCCAGAACTAAAAACAGTGCTCAAAACATGGTTTTACAGGGGGCAGCTGGGTAGCACAGTGGATTGAGAGCCAGGCCTGGAGATGGGAGGTCCTAGGTTCAAATCTGGCCTCAGACACTTCCTAGCTGTGTGACCCTGGGCAAGTCACTTGATCCCTATTGCCTAGCCCTTACCACTCTTCTGCCTTGGAGCCAATACACAGTATTGATCCCAAGATGGAAGAGAAGAGTTTAAATTAAAAAAACAACAACAACAACATGGTTTTACCAAGGCAGAAAACAGTCTACCTTTTCCTCAATTCCATTTATCTCTCAATGCAGCCCAATCACCAATCACCTGCTTGGGCTGCTATTTCCCATTGCTGGCACATAATGAGACCCAAATTACTTTCATCCAAACTGCTCACTTGCCACATCTCTCCCAACTTATATTTATGGAATTGATTGTTTGAACCTGTTTCTATGACTTTACCTTTGTCCCTATTCCACTCGATTCCATTTAACTCAGTTCAATATTGAGATCTTTTGGAGTCTAGACTCTGTCATCTGTTGGCACATTTGTTGTTACTTGTTAATTTGATCCGCATGCCATCTAATGCCTTTATCCAAGCCATTGATAAGCACATTAAACAGCACAGAGCAAAGCGCAGATCCTTGTGGCCCTCCACCAAAGACCTACTTTCAAGTTAATATTGAACCTTTGATCCCTGTTAATATTCATCACTAACCATGAAGGTTATTCATTCCACCACTTCCCAGAATCCACTCATCTAGCCTGCATTTCTCCATTTTGTCCAGAGGAACAGCAAGAGGGTTTTTCAAATATTTGGCAAAAATCTATGTAAACGGGGGCAGCTGAGTAGCTCAGTGGATTGAGAGTCAGGTCTAGAGACAGGAGGTCCTGGGTTCAAACCTGGCCTCAGCCACTTCCCAGCTGTGTGACCCTGGGCAAGTCACTTGACCCCCATGGCCCACCCTTACCACTCTTCCACCTATGAGACAATATACCGAAGTACAAGGGTTTAAAAAAAAAATCATCTATGTAAACGGTCATTTCAAGTTCCTTATGTTCTGGTTTCTCCATCTTTAAAATGAGGGGATTAGATTAGATGACCTCTGAGGTCCCTCCCAGACAGGATCCAGCACGAGTTGATCCATGGATCCATCAGAGGATCCTGTTATGGTGAGGATTTCTACAGATTTCTCCTGACCCACTAGCCCAGTTTGGGGATCGAAAAGACTCGGCTGGACAATAGGTCCTTTGAAGAAGATCTGGAGAGGTGGAGTTACTGAATTACGTACTTCAGTATGGGTCAGTGGTACCATCTGTCAGCCCCCAAAGCCAGTGAGATCTTGGACTGATTAAGAAGGAAAAGGGAGCCAATGGTCCCATGGTATTCCGCTCGGCTCAGATCTCCCCTCTGGGGATCATTTCTGGGAAGCAGTTTATGAAAGGCACAAGCAGGAGCTTGGAGAAGCTGGAGCCTATGTTCTATGAAGCTGGAAGGAGCCTGGGAGAGTTGATTTAAGCAAGATATAGAGGAGCTATAATAGGCTTTAAGGACAGAAGAGCTGTTACATGGAAGAGGGATTAGCCCTGCTCTGCTCAGTCCTGGAGAGCAGAATTAGGAGCACAGGGAGAGGTCGCAGACAGATTTTAGCTGGATATAAGGAAAAACTTGCCCCAGAACTCCCAAAGTGGGATGGACTACTTGGAGAGGTAGTGAGCTTACTGCCACTGGAGCTCTTCTAACAATGACTGGGTCAACAGTTATAGTGTCAAGATTAATGGTGTTATATTCATAATCTGGGAAGGGATGGATGCCACCTTGACGGACAGGGATGGCAGTTGGAAGACTCGGAATGTTTCCCAGATGAATTATGAATCTAACAATGGTAATAATTTGTTGCTGTTGTTCAGTTGGGCCCAGTTCTTGGTGACTCCATTTGGAGTTTTCTTGGCAAAGATACGGAAGTGGTTTGTCATGTTACAGGTGAGGAAACTGAGGCAAACGGGATTAAGTGGCTTGCCTAGGGTCACACAGTCAGTGTCTGAAGTCAGGAAGAGGGGGGGGGGTCTTCCTGAGCACTCTGTCCACTGCACCGTGAGCAGCTCACTGTCTCTAGCAATGGCTGGATGATCAACAATCATATAATACTTTAAGATTCACAAAGCGCTTTTGGACTTTCCCAACCCTTTTACTTTCACCTGTTCGGGTTGTCAGCTTTCTTTTGTGTATTATCTTCCTTGTTAGATTGTAAACTTCGTGAGGGCAGAAACTGTGTTTTTATTTGTATTTGATTTGACTCCCCAGGGCTTAGCATAACGCCTAGCACATAGTAGGTGCTTAACAAATGTTAATTGACTGACATATGTTATGGAAGTGCTATTATTATCCCCATTTTACAGATATAAACAGGTGAGCATTTTAGTGATTTGCTCAGAGCCCCAACAGCTGTGTCTGAGGAGGCTCTATAGCTCAGTGGAGAGCGAGTCAGGATGACCTAACTTTGATTCCTGTCTCAGACACTTCCTATGTGACCCTGGCCAAGTCATTTCCTTTATGACTACCTCAGTTCCCTTATCTGTAAAATGGGGTTGAAAATAGTACCTACCTCTCAAGGATTTTTTTGAGGATCAAATGAGACCATATTTGTAAAGCACTTTGTAAGTCTCAAAGCATGATTTAAATGCTAGAATGATTAGGTTTTGAACTTGGGTCTTTCTATCTCTGAGCCCGTGGCTTCTGGTAGGGGTTGGACTGGCTGATCATTAAGGATCCTTCCAACTCAGAGATTCTGTGATAATAAGATGAGATGTCTGCCTTTTACTCACAGAAGTAATTGATCCACCCAATGGATCACGGATTAGAGCTGGTCGGAAGCTTAGAGAGAAGTGGGACAAAGCTTTCATTTTACAGAAAAGGAATGACTTCCCTTACTTGTAGCTAGATGCCCACGTTCACGGAGAACGGGCATGGGGCGATTCCCCTAACAATCACTCCTAAGCTGGGGAGTTGTGGCAACTTTGTAGAAAAACAGGGGAAAGAGAGTTTGTAGCCATCACCATGAAACCTGTAATATATTTTCTGCCTATAGGTGGCAACCCTTCTATTCGTTATTAAGAATCCTGGTGGATCAGAAAAGTGTGTAGAGCAGAATATAATTTGAAGAGGGATTCCTGGCTCCTGTTTAAAGCTAGAAGGGGCCTTCAAGAGGGTCTGTCCCCACGTCCTTATTTTATGGAGGAAGAAACTGAGGTCTAGAGGAATTGACCGAGGCCACCTAGGTGAGGGGCAGAGCTGAAGAGAAAGGACCAAGAAATCATTCATTCATTATTTTCCCCAAAGTCCAGCTTGCCCTAGGAAAGACCTCCCCAGGATGCTTCTTTACAAAGCTAAGATGTGCCAGGAACATGACTTGAGATCCACCCCCTTTTAGATCACCAAAGCTGGCTCACGGATGCCTACGGGATGAAGTCAAGGGCATTCTTCAAATCATTGCATGGGAAAATTTCAAGAAAAACAATGAAAGACACCAAAGAGGGCAAAACATAAAACTTAACACTTTATTTTTTTTTTTGTCTCAGAAGGAATTCACTTCATATTAGGCTATGGTATCTTTTAATTATAAAAATAAGCAAAGAAAATAACTTGCATCTCTCATTACCATGATATGTTTTAATAACCTTTATATGCACATGGAGCTTAAAATGTAATTCAACAATAAATAATGACATATGCCAGATATGCTCACTGTTTATTCCAGTACTCAGCCCCAACCCCCTAAATATTTAAATTATAAATACATTAATGTAAATATAATGGCACAAAATTTTCTAAAGTGCAACCAGATCACAAGAGAAGAATCATGCAGACAGGTTGAGATCTGCCCTCAAATCACTCTGGGCAGGGAATGCAAGACAAAAAACTTTGGAACAGTAGGTATGGAGGAGACGGGGAGGAGCAAGAACAGAGGGGAGAAGCAAAAAAAAGAAAATTGATACATAAGAATCGCTTCTTTCCATAAATACATAAATTATATATGTACATATATGTATACATACATATATACACACATATATACATATATGTATATATATATATATATTTTTTAGAGGGGGTGTGAAGGAACCACAGCAAAAAGAAAGAATTCCCATGACTGATGTAAGACATTCCCCGGTGATTTCACTGAAATCCCAATTGCCCCATTGGGATCCTAGCTCAGTGGGACAGCTAGCGTGGGTATGGACACACAAGCCATTAGCTTTTCTTGTTTAGAGAAGTCATCGACCCTACCTGATCAGGGGGGACCCAGACTATGGTTCACCCAATGTCCAAAAAGATGATGTAGTGCCCATTTCTTTGGGAGTGGAGAGCTGGAGGTGACCCTTCTGGTCAACAGGCTCAGCTCATGGCCGAGTGTCCCCGAGGATGGGCTTCATGGGGGATTGGGGGAAGCAGGCTGGGGGGAGGAGGAGGGGCAGCAACATTCACACGGCTGCTTTGGGTACCTTGGCAGCAAGTGATTCGTTTAAAGGCTTTGTGGTAAGGTTGGTTGTATTGCTTTCTCTTTCGCTAGAGAGCTATCCTGCCCTTGTCCCTTCTCTCTTTGGGAATCTATCAGATGGGGTCAGCTCCTGCATCTATTTCAGGGAGAATGAAGCACCAATAAGCAAGTTTAGAAGGCCTGACCTTCCGTGGGCAGCGCTGCCTGGGAAGGACCGCCACGTTCAAGGATGGTGGCCTGGAGAAATTTCTGGACACAGATCGAGAAGTTACTCATGATACGGAAGCCTCGGGAGTAACCCGATGAAGCCATCAGCTCTGGTGTGGGGCACAGGGGGATTTTAGATCTCCGTCTCTACCTTTCTCTCCCTGCAG
This sequence comes from Gracilinanus agilis, assembly GCF_016433145.1. Taxonomy (NCBI): domain Eukaryota; kingdom Metazoa; phylum Chordata; class Mammalia; order Didelphimorphia; family Didelphidae; genus Gracilinanus; species Gracilinanus agilis. The sequence goes on along the minus strand of NC_058131.1, from coordinate 18,519,116 downwards.
AGGCGCAACGCTGTCCCCTGCCAGCCATCCGACGATGGCCGGCGGCGTGATTAACGAATAGACAATGGAAAAGGCCAGAGATTTCTACTAACGCCAGATGGCCCAGGTGGATTCGAACCCTTTCAGCCCCTTGCCATTCAAAAGAGAGAAGGATGAGCTACTTGTCTCATGCCCTCACCAGCCTATTGCCACGGGGGTGGCCCGCCTGGAAGCTACGATCGCTAAGACGGGGGACACGCCGCTCTGGTTTGCCTCCCCTTGCCCTGTGCGGTGGAGAGTCGCTTCCTCGCCAGATTTAAGTGAGCAGCCTCAGATCTGAGGGGCTCTAACGAGGAGGCCGACCCAGTTTAACAGAAGCCCAACTCGGGTTCCGAGGCAGAGGGAAGCTACGGCTGCTGCCTTCGTTATAATTAAAGAGGGGGAAAAAAGGCCACAAAGAGCACATCTATATCTTCTCGTCATGAGATAAGCGACTATTCCCAGAAGAGAAAAAGCAAAGCTACGTCATGAGGCTAAATCTCTAGGCAATAAAGTTATTATTATCTGCTGCTCGGTCCGAGCAGCCTTCTCTGGTATTTATTTACAGTGTGTAAGTCCTCAGCTCTTTACATTCCACAGTTAGACCTTAAGATATGCTAGTTTTTAAGACAATTGTTAAAGAGACTTTTAAAGCTCTGAGCAGTTACAGTACGTGGAGATAGGAGTCTGATTCTCTATCGAAATGCACAACGTGACAGGCCGGAGAATGAGGCTTGAGCACTTTGGTAGGGGAGCCCCGAATACAAAAGGAATCCAGGTCGCCTGAGACCCTCAGACTGAAAGCACAACATTCATATTCGTCCATGGCCAGCACAGATTCATAACACGAACTCCATCCATTCGGCATCTCTCGGTGTGGGCGAGACTAAGCCTCGGGGGACGACTATTCTAGGGGGCTCCACACCTTCCATGGGGGAGAGCACAGACGGAGGGACGGACGCGGGGGTCGGAGGGCGTTTGGGGAAGGGCACGGACAAGGGCGGTTTCCATCGGGGAAGAGGCTGTTCAGTTCTCGGGGACGTTGCCTTGGCAATGGCGGGACGCTGGACACAGAAGCCTTGTTGCATGCGGTTGTCTCTAAGGGCTGGAGGGTGGGTGGGAGGAAAAGGAGGGCAGAAAAGAGGAACTACTTTGAAATGAAAAGGCTGACAAAAGTAAAGGAGGCACGGCACACTCAGGGCGGGCACATCGTCTCCCCTAAAACGAAACCATCTCGGCGGGGGGCCTCGGCTACGCGCTCTCGGCCGATGTGCGTTTGATGTAGGAGGTGGTGGCGCCCTCACCTCGGAGGTTCTTGAAGAAGATCTTGAGCTTCTGAGGCTCGGCCACTCGCCTTCGGTTGAAGTCAGCCCGGGGCTGGACCTGGGCACAGTGGTCCGTCTGCAGCAGGTGGAAGAGACTGGCCATGTTGGGGCCGATCTTCTCCATCAGGCTGTCCTTGATTTTGCTCACCGTCTTCTCGTCGCACTCCAAGAGGCTACGGACGAGCCTGTTGTAGTATCTGCGGGAGAGAGGAAGGCAGTTCTCGTAACTGAGGCTGCCTAGGAGAGCCATGAGGAATGGCCAAGGACTCATCGAAGGCTCCGGGGAACTAGACTGGATGGGGGTGAGGGGAATCGATGGGAGAATGGAAAGCAGGAGAATCGAATTCAATTCCCTGTGGCTGGCACAGTGTACAAATCCAGCCTCAGACATGCAGTAAGTAGCTGTGTGAGCCTGGGCAAGTCACTTAACTCCCATTGCCTAGCCACTGCTGTTGCTCCTTGGGTACGTCTACCCAATGATGACCTTCGTCCCCTTATCCAACCTTACTATTTCTTATAGGCAGAAGATCTGGGTTCAAGTCCTGATTGGTGTTTACTATCTATCTAATCTCAGGCAAGTCTCAAGCTCCCTGGACCTCATATTCTCCACCTCTGCCAGAAGCCTCCTATTTCCAGGTCCATGACCTGCTATCCTTACACCTAGCACAGGACAGGGCTTGTAGCTGACAAGGCAGAGAAAGACAAAAGAGGTCACCAGCCCTGACCACTTGGCAACCCTTGATTGAAGTCCAGAAGCACTTGTAGGCACCTATGAAGTGCCAAGATCCCAAGGTGGGCCAACACAGCCCTTCTAAGCACTTTCTCGTTTGAGACTCAACCATTCTGGGACTATTACTGTCCCATTTTACAGGCAAGGAAACTGATGCAGGCAGAAGTGATGTAACCCAACCAGGGTCACACAACTGGCATCTGAGGCAGCTTTCAAACTCAGGTCCTCCTGATTCCAAGTCCATCATTCTCCAGGACACACTATGCTAAGGGATGGCAATATAAAGAAAGGCAAAAAATGGTCCCAAAGCCTCAGTTTCATCATCTATAAAATGGGGAGAACTCTTTGAGACCCTTCCTCACTGGTATGTTGTAAAGCCCCAAAGGCATCCATTTAGAGCCAGATGAGGAATAGGATTAAATGGCTCGCCAAAATCACAGAGGTAGAAAGTGGCTGGGGCAGGATCTGAACACAGATCTCCTAACACACTTTAGTGACTGGAACATGCAGGCTGGCTCTTGATGGATGCAAAAAGCCTGTTACAAACTTTAAAGGGAAGGGTCTCAGTGGGTTAGTATCTGTGGCTCCCGTCAGTCTAAAGGAACAGAGCCTTGAGTAAAGAGGAGCCCCTGGGGAGGAAGATCCTGGTTCGAATTCTCTTCCCCTCCTGTGACAAGTCCGCCCTGAAGGCTGAGCTTGGTAAAGAGTCCTTCCCAACTTTCTCACGAGAACACAAGTTTCAATCTGAGCCCAGGCTCGGGCTCCTTTCGGCCCGGAGTCCATGCTGCTTAGGAACTCAGTGTGTGAAGATTTATAAATAGCCCTTTGTTTCCCTCGATCAATATTATTCTCCTGTTTCCTGTCCCCTGTCCATGCACCAGAGAGGTGGGAAGCGTCATCGGTGACACGCACTGGCTCTGGAGCTCCCTGACCCTCCGCCGCCTTCCCCGATGGCCCCAGCCAGGTGCCCTTGGCAGTGGCCAAAGGCTCCCTCTGGCCGGGCTTAGCCCATGGGGTGGGCACCTGCCCTCCCCCATCTGGCGCTGCTGCTGGGCAGGGTGGGCTGCCAGGGGAGGCTCTGCCTCTCCTCCCCCACCTGACTTCAGATAAGTCACAGGAAAGTGGAATGGACTGTTAACTACTTCCTTTTCTGCCTCCGTGCCAACTGGCACAGGCTGTGTGTGTGTCTGTGCTGAGATTGGGCTGGGAAAGCAGGATGTTTCAGGGGAGCTGAGATCTCGGCGAGCGCAGGGCAGCCCGGCAAGGAACCGGAAAACTCTGCCCTTCTAAACAGTCATAAAATTAGCTGCTTCCAACAAAAGCACTGGGAAAAAAGGGTTCTTTGAAAATGGGGGGCTCCGAATGCCAGCTCTGGCTTCGCGGAGACCTGCCCCACAGAAGCTGGGTTCAAATCCCAGGGCTGCCAGTTACCTACTTTGGGTAAGTGACTGAACCTCCCCTTGGCTCTGGTCTCCTCATCTGTTCAATGGAAAGGGTGAACTAGATGGCTCCAGGGGTCCTTGGCAGCTTTAGATTGATGAGCTGATGGGCAACAGAAGAGGATCAAGAAGAAGGGGGCGGGGAAAGAGAGAGACAGAGACAGAGAGACAGAGACAGAGAAGAGAAAGAGACAGAGAGGCACAGAAAAAGAGAGAGACAAAGACAGAGAGGCAGAGACAGAGACAGACAGAGACAGAGAGACAGAGACAGAGATGGAGAGAGACAGAGAGATAGAGAGAGACAGAGACAGAGAGACAGAGACAGAGACAGAGAAGAGAAAGAGACAGAGAGGCACAGAAAAAGAGAGACAGAGACAGAGATACAGAGAGAGACAGAGATACGGAAAGAGAGACAGAGACAGAGAGAGACAGAGAGTGTGTAATTGTTGATCCTGGGTGAGATTCAGGGTAGAATTCTCAGGACTGGCTTCAGACCCCCTTACTCCATGCAGTGTAGCAGTTAGCAGTAGGAAGACTTGGGTTCAAATCCTGCCTTTGAGGCTGGCTAGTTTTTTGACCCATGGAACCTCCCTGAGACTGTAAAATGGGGACAATAAAGCACCCTGTCCCAGGCTTGTTGTGAAATAAAGTACTTGGCAAAAATGAAACTATGACATTAATTAAATGCCTATTATTAGCAGCTGAGCTTGGAGCCAGCAAACCCTTAGCTCAGTTTCCCCTTCTGGGAAAATCTTTACATTTACCTCTCCAGAGCCCACGTTCTTCACCTTTAAAATGGAAATAACCCCAGGATCAGAGATCTAGAGCTAGAAAGGACCCCGTACCCTGCAATTTGCTCAGAGGTTAAGCAACTTGCCTGTGGTCAGTCAGTGCATAGATACTGAGTCTGGGACTTGAGTCCTACATGTTGAGCTGGAGCTCAAAGGCCAGTAAACAGGTGGGAAAAGTGGGGCCCAAAGAGGGAGGAGGGCCTTGGCCGTTTACTCCAACTGAGGAAACTGAGGCAGAGAAAGTATAAGTGATGTATCCAGGGTCACACAGTCAATGTGGGAGGCCGGATTTGGATGCTCTACCCGCTGCCCCATTTCACAAGTCACTTTACTTGTCCAGATCTTACTTTTCTCTTCTGAAAAAGGGGTTCTAGGAGCTCTGGATGAGTTCTAGGGGCACTCCCTGGTAGGACACGCATGGTCCTATACACACTCTGGAATGAAATCTGAATTTAAAGCCAGCCATTTTGGTACATCTTCAATGATTCCTCCTACATGCAGTGCAAGCTGCAGGAATGGTCAGCCCCAAATGGCCTGCGGGTTGGCGGAAGGCTCGGTGCAGAGTTCTGGTCTTGCCAGTTGTCAGTGGCGTCTCTTCCCTCCAACCCTCCCCCCTAACTTTGGCTTAAGGAGTCACGGCGTACCTGTTGGAATAGTGACTAGGCAGCTGGACCACTTCGGTGATGGCTTCGGGATTCCTCTTGGCCACGTCGCAGATGTCCAGCTTGCGGTAACACTCCTCTTGGACGTCTGAGATCATCCGCTGGAAGGTGGAGCATCTTCTGATGGCCAAGAAGACCTTGGAGGATATGCCGTTGGCGATACACTTCAGACTTTCTTTGACGAAGGCCTTTCCCTGAAAGGTCCGGGGGAAAAGGAGAGATTTAGCATAGGCTGGGATCATTCCACGCCATAAGCATTTAGTAAGCACCTACTGTTTACAAGGCATTGTGGGAGGTGGAAAGGTACATCACAGATAACGGCAAATAATTCGAAAATACATCTGAAGAAATTTTAGAGGAAGCCAACAATTGGCAACGGCGTAGGACGGGGTTGGAAATGAGGATCGACCCTTACGGGGTAAGATTGGCCCTTGAGCTGAGCCTTGAAGGAAGTTGGGGATCCTACAAGGAAAAGGTGAGGAAGGTATATATTTCACATACTGGGGACCAGCTCGGTAAAGATACTGATATGGGAAATGGCTTCTCCTGTGAAGAAAAGCAAGATGGCCATTTTGGCTGGGCTTCAGAGGCTTTAAAATCTAAAATGCCAATCCTAAAGGCAATAGGGAGTCCTTGAGCCTTCTTGAGAAGGAGAGAAAGGAGCCCTTTGTTTTAGGAATGTCATTTTGGCAGCTATATGGAGGCTGGATTGGAAGGGGAGAGGCTGGAAGCAGGGAGAGCACTTGATAATAATCCAGAGGAGGAAGGTTATGACCCAAGTTGGTGAGTCCCCTTGCCCAACCTCTTGATTTTACTGGTGAGGAAACTGAGTCTCAGGGACGTGGGACAACTTGCTCATGAGCACATAGGGTGTTAGCAGAGGAGCCAATTTGAACCTGGGTCCTCTGACTCCAGGGCCATTCCGGGGCTCAGGCTGCACTGAATCCCTTTGTCCTACCATAGCTGACCCTTGTGTATCTCTGTCTACTTGACAAAGTCCTCATGGGATTCTGGGAAGGATTGATTATTAATAACAGCTATCATTGGTACGGCCCTTTAAGGTCTGCAGAGCATTCTACACACATCACCTCCTTTGATCCTCATAACCACTTTGGGGGGTGTGTGCTATTATTATCTCCATTTTACAGAGGAGGGAACTAAGGCACCAATTATTTGAATGACTTGCCCAGGGCCACACAGTGAATAAAAGTCTGGAACAGGATTTGAATTGAGCTTTTCTTCCAGGGTCAGCTCTCTATGCATAGCATCACCTCACTGTCTCGTTATTATTTTTTAAACCCTTAACTACTGTGTATTGGCTCCTTGGTGGAAGAGTGGTCAGGGTGGGCAATGGGGGTCAAGTGACTTGCCCAGGGTCACCCAGCTGGGAAGTGTCTGAGGCCGGATTTGAACCGAGGACCTCCTGTCTCTCAATCCACTGAGCCACCCAGCTGCCCCCTTGCTGCCTCATTATTAAGAGACAGGCAGTCAAGTGTGGCGGTCAGCTAGGTGGCCCAGTGGAAAGAGCACCAGGCTTGGAATTAGGAAAACCCCTCTTCCTAAATTCAAATCCAGCCTCAGATTTTTCCTAGCTGGGTGACCCTTGGCAAGTTGCTTAATCCTGTTGGCCTCAGTTTCCTCATCTGTAAAATGACAAACTACTCCAGTCCGTTTGCCAAGGAAACCCCAAAAGGGTCACAAAGAATCGGATGTGACTAAAAAATGACTAAACCATAGCCGAATGGGGATAAAACGCTAAACTTGTAAAACTTCTCTCAGAATCTTCCTCTGACGCTTGGTAGCTGGGCGAGCTGGGCCAAGCAAAGTGGGGCCTCCAGGGCTCTCTGCTGCCTCAGTCTCCTTACCATGTCCCCGTCCTACTAAAGCCATACCCTCCAGGGCCAACGGACACGATGACGCTGGCTGTGGGCAGGGCATTGTGCCAACCTGGTGCTGTCAGTGAGCCATCTGAGTCCATATGAGGACTCACAGGGATTTTTTTTTTTATAAGTTTTTTTTTTGTTTTTTTTTTTAAACCCTTGTACTTAGGTGTATTGTCTCATAGGTGGAAGAGTGGTAAGGGTGGGCAATGGGGGTCAAGTGACTTGCCCAGGGTCACACAGCTGGGAAGTGGCTGAGGCCGGGTTTGAACCTAGGACCTCCTGTCTCTAGGCCTGACTCTCACTCCACTGAGCTACCCAGCTGCCCCCTTCACAGGGATTTTTAATGCACCTGCTCTAGTCCCTCCACTCCCCGCCCCCAATCCCCTTGCATTGTCACGAGAGAGGAAAGGAGATGATATTAGATATTAGAGAGAAATGTGGCAAAGCTCAGATTAGAGCTGGAAGAAGGAAAGAGACCATCACTTGGCTCCGTTTCCAGAAGGAGAACCGCCCAGGACCCCAGGAGAAAAGCTGTTTGGAAAGGCATCATTCATAGGCTTAGAACTGGCTCCCTTACCTGCATCCCACCATCCCTTTAGAGCTGGAAGGGACCTGAGAGGTCAGCATTCCCCTCCCTCCCCCCTCAATATTACAGGGTGGGAAACTGAGCTTCGGCAAGAGGAGCAGAAGCAGGCTCTGATGCTCTCATTCCATCCCATCCCTCCTAGATCAAACCCTCGTGCCAAAAGGACTTGGGTGGGGGAAAGGGCCGAGGGAAGGCGGCCTCTGTCGCTCCATCTGACCGTTTGCCTCCATGCCCTACCATGAGGGGACCCTCCCTTCCCCGAGCCTCCTTACCTGAGTATCGAATTTCGCAGCACTGTACAGGAAGGATTTACAGATGTCATACATGCCATCTGTGTCACACGTCGTGTTTTCCAGGCATGCAAAAGCCCCGCAGCCCACCTGCAGAGCGCTGTTGAGGCATCGGATCACTTCAGCTGAAAAGAGGAGGAAAAAATATGGATCAGATGGGCTGGGGGGAGGGAGGGATTCAGTCTGGGCACAGTGGGGGGGACAAATGAAGCCTCTGGAGGTGGAGTCAGCAGGTATCCTAGGGAGAGAGCCCATGGTATGGAAAAGGAAGCATTATTTTAAAGTACTTTTTATTAGCTCATCTATTATTATTATCACTAATTTATTTATTATTATTTTATTTATTATTATATTATATTATATTTATTTTATTATTATTATTTTATTTCATCTATTATTAAATATTAGCTCATCTCACCCTTCCAACAGCCCTGAGAGGCAGGTGCTATTATTATTCCTATTTTACAGATGGAGAAACTGAGGCAAACAGAAATGTCTTGGCTGCCAGGGTCACACAGCTAATAAATATCTTGAGGTCACATTTGAACTGATGACTCCAGGCTCCGTCCACAATGCACTAAATAGCTCCAGCCATGAAACCCAGAGATGAGTCAGTTTTGTCATCAAGGGGAAGAAGGGTAGAAGGAATACAAAAGAAGGGGAGCAGGGGATCTCCCCAAAGGTATTCTTCCTTAGAGCCTCCAGGGGACCTCGGAGGATACTAACTAGTTCACTGGGCTTGGGGGGGCCAGAAGGGCAGGACTCAGATTCCATCTCAGACATCACCAGCTGGGTTGACCTTAGACAATTCCTTTCTCTCCCTCTAAAGTGAAAGGATGGGAATCCATGGCCTCCAAGGCCCTGTGGGAAGCCCAGAGGTGACCTTGTCCAAGGTCATACAAGGATATGATGCAGAGCCAGGATCCGAACTCAGGTCCTCTGATTCCCAACTGTGTGTGGCACAGGTTTAATTGGACAGAGAAAAGCAGGAAGGTATCTTCCCTTTCCCCCTCAAAGTACCTTGGGTCTAAGAGTCGGAAGACCCGCTAGCTGTACCCCTTTGGCCAAGTAATCGAAAGCACCTTTTTTGAACCTCAGTTTGTTCATCTGTGAATGGGGCAATAACACTATCCACACTCCCTAGCTCACTGAGCTGTTGGGAAGAAAGCTTTGCCCAATTGTTGGTAGTTATTATCTACACCACTGCTGCTGCCTTAGGCTGAAAGGAATTTCAGAGGCCATTAAACAAATCCATTACAACATCAGAGGAAAGGGATTCCCAAGAAGATGAAGTGACTTGCCCAAGGTCATGTAGGAAGTGAACAGTCAGAGGGAGACTTTGAACCCAGATCCAGGGCCACAAGAGTCTGTGATCATCCCACAACGTCTCCCTTGTCTTTGTTTTAATAAGGCATTCTAGACACCAGCCTAGGCTATTAGGTGAGAAGGAGGAGGAGGAAGGAGACCAGTCCATTAGGCTCTAGAGCTTATTCAAGAGCATCCTTAAGGGGGCAGCTGGGTAGTTCAGTGGATGGAGAGCCAGGCCTAGAGA
>NC_058131.1:18410779-18496686 GCF_016433145.1 Gracilinanus agilis | reverse complement strand
GGAAAGGGGGCAGCAGGTAGGCCAGAAAGTTTGGGAACCACTAATGTACACAGTAGGCATGCATATATGCACAGATATTCGTAGCTCTTCCTCTATTCACACTTAGACAGCCTGGAAAGCTCCAGGACTGAAGTCAGGAAGGCCTGAAGAACTCAGACCCTTATTGTTTACTAGTGTGAGCCTGGACAAGTCACTTAATCTCTGTTTGCCTCAGTTTCCTTAACCATAAAATGGGAATAACAAGAGCAACCTCTTAGGGTTGTCATGAGGCTCAAATAAGATCATATTTAGGGCAGTAGGTGCTACGGAAATGTGAGCTGTTACTAATTGCACGTGGCTTCCTGAGGAAAGAGACTATTTCATTTTGGTTTGGATTAATCCAGGACCTTGTGTGTGTGTGTGTGTGTGTGTACAATATATATGTATATTTATAGATACAATTATATATATAAATATTTATATTTATATATTATATATAAATTTATTTTAATATATTTTATGTATTTGCATATTTATATATGATACTTAAATATACAATTATATATAAATATTTATATTCATAAATTATATATAAACTTATTTTATATGTTTATATATTTGTATATTATATACATGTGATATAATATACAATTATATATAAATATACATATATTATATATACACACATATACAATAGGTGCTTAATAAATGTCTCGATGTATTTTGTATGTGTTATTTCCCTCGAGTAGATTATGAAGGTTTCAAGGGTCAGAATTCAGTCATTTTTTTTAACTTTGTATCTCCGATGTGAAGCATCCAGTAGGGACTTGATAAATGCTCACAGGTCTATTGGTTGACTGCGTATGTGTTACTGGAATTGTCTCTGGCCCCCCAGGGCCCGTCACAGCACATAAGACATCAAATAGATGCGCGTGCATTGGTTATCTCGGATGGGTTCTCTTAGTGGTACGAGTCACTCGTCCCCTGGACCCACTGGAGAAGGAAATGGCAAATCGCTGCAGCATCCTTGCCGAGAAAAGCTCCCGGAGAGCCACGTTCATGGCGTCATGGAGTTGACGGAGCAACAGCCACAAGTCGAGAGTCTCGAGTTCTTGAGTGAAGGACGAGCCTCTTTGACCCACTCCTGGGGGTAGTAATCAGAGCACAGGCTGTAAGGACGTTGTGCTTTAGGGAATGAGGCTGGTGCATTCCGCAGGGGTGTGCTGGGGCTTCCCAGGGCCTTGGAGCTGGGCTGTGTCTCGTAGGAAGACCCCATCTCTGCCTGGCCTGGGAAATTCGCCGAGGACGAGGGTGGGAAGGACCTCTGAGAAAAAGGCACTTCGTTTCCATGATGGTTTATGATTTTTTCTTTTTTAACCCTCACCTTCCGTCTTGGAGTCAATCCTGTGTATTGGCTCCTAGGTGGAAGAGTGGTAAGGGTAGGCAATGGGGGTCAAGTGACCTGCCCAGGGTCACACAGCTGGGAAGTGTCTGAGGCCGGATTTGAACCCAGGACCTCCTGTCTCTAGGCCTGACTCTCCAACCACTGAGCTCCCCAGCTGCCCCCCATAATGGTTTACGGTTGGTGAGACTCTCCTAACAGTGCTGGGAGGTGGGCACTCGAGCGGTCTTACTTGTGTTTTACGGATGGGAAACACACTCCACAAGAGCCTTGACCAGAGTCGCCCCGCTGCTGAGTGCTGAAGGCACGTCTCCCATTGGTTTTCTGACTTCAAACCTAGCACTCAGCATCTACAACCTTGTTAGAGGTGGGTGATTGGTCCAGCAGAGAGAGTGCTGACCCTAGAGACAGTCACTTAGCTGTGTGACCCTGGGCAAGTCAGTTAGCTTGTCTGCCTCAGTTTCCTCATCTGTAAAATAGAGTTAATAAGAGGTCCTGCTTCCCAAGGTGACTGTCTATAGAATGAGATAATGTCTATAAATCACTCTTAAAGATTTCTATGTTGGGGGCAGCTGGGTAGCTCAGTGGATGGAGAGCCAGGCTTAAAGACGGGAGGTCCTGGGTTCAAATCTGGACTCAGACACTTCCCAGCTGTGTGACCCTGGGCAAGTCACTTGACCCCTATTGCCCACCCTTACCACTCTTCTGCCTTGGAGCCAATACACAGAAGTTAAGGGTTAAAAAAAAAAAAAAAAGATTTCTATATCTGCTAGCTTTCGTTATTCTCTGAGCGGAGGGTGCTGTTGCTCCCTGTTCAGTGTGTTCCAAACACTGCCACCAAGTCAGAAAAGGAGAAGGATAAATAATAACACGGCAGAGCATTCAAACACTCGAAAAGGAACTTCTGGACTGCTCGAGCTCCCTCTCTGTTCCTTAGGAAATCAACTCTGATGGCCTTTCCTGCCTCTCTCTCATGTTCAGTACATTGGAAAATGGCTGCTTTTCACGATTTCACACCAGCCATTTCCCGGGATCCCTCCTTACTGAACCCAGGATGGGTAACAAAGAAAAACACTCATAACTGGCTGTTGCCTCTCCTATTAGACAAGCAGCTCCCGGAGGACAGGGATTGCCTTTTGCCTTCTTCTGTGTCCCCAGCCCTTAGCACAGTGCCTGGCACATAGTAGGTGCTTTATTCAGGGTTTATTGAATCGACACAGACACGGCATCAACGTTCCATTTGCCTTCGTCCTCCGCCTCTCTACAGAAATACACTTTATCATCTGCTCTCTTGAACCAAGAAGGATCATTACAAATTGTCTGAGTTGGGCTGCCAATATTCTTTTGGGATTTGACTCTTACCTCCTATGCTTGGTCTTTCGAGCAGATCTTTCTCAGCCTCAGTTTCCTCATCTGTAAAATGGGGTAATAGTCTCACCGCCCTCACATGTTGCTGTGAGGCTCAGATGAGATAACTTAGGTCACACCCTTTGTAAAACAGACATAAAAAATGGTGATTATGATGGCATCCGGTCCTAGAGTCTGACATGGAAGGGATTTCAGAGCCCACCCCGTCCCCTGCTTCTTCTTCTTCTTTTTTTTTTACACAAGGGGAATCTGAGGTTTCCAGAGATGTTAAGAGACGAACTGAGGATGACACAGTTAGTAAATAGCTGCGTTTGGATTCGAACCCATATCCTTTTTTTTTTTTTTACTCTTTTTTTTTTTAACCCTTGTACTTCAGTGTATTGTCTCATAGGTGGAAGAGTGGTAAGGGTGGGCCATGGGGGTCAAGTGACTTGCCCAGGGTCACACAGCTGGGAAGTGTCTGAGGCCGGGTTTGAACCCAGGACCTCCCGTCTCTAGGCCTGACTCTCACTCCACTGAGCTACCCAGCTGCCCCTCGAACCCATATTCTTGAATGACTCTAAATGTCCCCTTTACTGCCTGCTGCTCGGGTTACTGTGTTTATTGTTCTGGGATGCTGGCTTCTTCCACCGTCCCAGGGGCTCTTGTGCCCCCTCGGGGGTTTCTGGGAGGCCTTTGAACCAAGGAGAAGAGAATGACTTCTTTCTAGGACTTGGTGAAAACCAGAGATGGGATAGCAAAGCCTTGTCATGTCATGACAACATCCAGGCACACGAGGGCACTCTAAGCAACCTACAGCAGAGAAAACTTTTTTTTTTCTTCCAAATTTTGGAGAAAAATTTTATTTATTCATTTAATTTTTTTTTTTTTTTGCTGCCCTCTGCGGAGGACACTGGTGAGTTGTGACTCCTCCCCCTGTTGAGAGGCTCTGGAGCCTCGGAGGAGGGAGGCAAGACTTGCTGGCAGGCTTCTTTCTCAGTTTGGCTCAGAAAGACTTTTTCTTCCTTGCAAAGTCTGAATGATTCAAACCAGGTGGAGAGCCCCTTCAGACCAATAGGGGGTAAGGGAGGTGGTGGTGGGGATGGAGAAAAGTAGCCTTGTTCTTTCCCTACTGTGCTGGGGAGAAGTAGCTTTGCACCCATAAAATGGGGGAGGGTGGATTTTTCTGTGCCTCGACTTACCTACTGGTCTAGAGCAGCTGTGAGGAGACAGAAAAATATGTGTTGATAATAAGCGCTTTTACAGAGTGCCAAACAAACTTTATTTCTCTTGAGCCTCATAATAACCCAGGAAAGGAGGCACGAGTTTTTAACCTCTTTTACAGATGAAGAAACTGAGGCACAGAGTAAATAGTGGCACAGCCAGTAAATGTGAGAAGGGAGTTAAGGACTTAGGTCTTCTTGCCTGCTCCCCCAGCCCTGCCCAGCCCATTCCTCCATCCTCTGCAGTAGATTGCCCATTGGGCTTTATATCTCTGGGGACTAACCCCATGGGCGACACATGGAAGGAGCTTAATAAAATACGGGTTGAACTGACAGTGGGTGAACCATTTCTAAAGCCAGACTCAGTACTTATTGCTCTACAAAGAGAATCTTAGTTTATTTGAATTCCATTGCTCTTCTCCCAGATTACATCTGAAGGGTTCTAGCAAGGCGATACTGCTCAGGCGGGATGGATCTTTTAGTTCCCCAACGCCGGAGAAGGAACCCACTCCCCAGCCCTTTGCTCTGTTCTCTCATTTTGTGGCAATTTCCCTCATTACAGGAGAGGATCTCTTTACTAGATTGAGAAGCCTCTCTGAGTAGATGCTTAAGAAATGTTTTTGGAATTAAATGGCTGAATTTTAATTGACTTTCCATGCCTGGTTCCTAGCTCCAAGCGGTTTGGGAAGGAAGAAGTTGTGGCACTCAGTGGTGGCACTGCGGATGCCCAACAGGAAGCCAGAGTTGGAAGGGACCTCAGAGCCATGTCTTCCAAACCATACCCGACTGAGAACCCTGGAGATGATATGCCCAGCAAATGGCGACCCAGTTTCTGTTTGAAGACCTCCAGAGAGGAGGAGGACGAATCCCATTGCCTCCCGCAGCAGCCACTCCATTTCTGCACAGTTCTGATTGCTAGGAAAGTTTTCCTGGCATGAATTCCAACTTTTCTCCATTGCTCCTAGTTGTGCTCTCTGGGGCCAAGAAAAACTCATCTAATCTTTCTTTGACATGACAGCCCTGTAAATACTGAGAGACAGGTGGTATTTCCCACCTAAGTCTTCTCTTTTCCAGTCTAAACATCCCCAGTTCCTGCAATGTAACTAAATGTAGAGTGATCTTGGAGCCATTCTGTGCCCTTGTCTGGATACTTATCAAGCCCTGCTCAGAATGTGACTCTCAGGGGGCAGGCAGCTGGGTAGCTCAGTGGATTGAGAGAGAGGTCTAGAGATGGGAGGTCCTGGGTTCAAATCTGGCTTCAGACACCTCCTAGCTGTGTGACCGTGGGCAAGTCACTTGACCACCATTGACTACCCTTACCGCTCTTCTGCCTTGGAGCCAATACACAGTGATGACTCCAAGACAGAAGGTGAGGGTTTTAAAAAAAGAAAATGTGACTCTCAGCTCTGAAGACAATACTTGAGATATGGACCAACCAAGGCAGAGTGCCACAGAACTACTCTCTAGATGTTGTATCTCTCTTCATTTGGTTTAAAATATATATTGTCTTGGAGGCAACTAGGTGGCTTAGTGGTTTGAGGTTCTGGGTTCAAATATGACCCGAGACACTTCTTAACTGAATGATCCTGGACAGGTCACTTAACTCACATTGCCTAGCCCTTAATGCTTTTGGACTTTGGAACCAATACATAGTATTAATTGTCAGATAGAAGTTAAGGGCTTAAGTTAAAAACAAAAATATGTTGGCTTTTTGAGTTTCCAGATCACATTCTTAGTCATTTGGAGTTCTTAGCCCAGAGGAAGCTCTAGGCTTTTTCAGGCTCTCTTCTCTAGCCATACTTCTGTCACCTTACACATTCGTGAAATTGACTTTTTGAAACAAAGTAGGAAAACTTTCTTATTTATTCCTGCGTAATTTGATTTTAAGAAATTTAGTTCTAGGTTTGATCCTATCAAGGTCTTTTAGGTTCCTGATTCTGTTCATCTAATCCCCTGATGGCAAACCTATGACACGTGTAGCCATTTTCAATGACACGCGGCTGCATGTGGCTGTGTACAGAGAAGTCTGGGGCCGCCTGCCGAGGATGAAACATTTGTTGTGGTGTAGTGTAGATGCTCTGTGCCGGAGGTGTGTAGACCAAAACGACAGAACTCTGGCACAGAGTGTCCAGTTCTGGGACTTCCGGCCTTACTTCTGGCCAGTGGAGCAGTGGAATGCTGTGGGGGACGCATCTCTGGGGACCCTGGGATCGCCATTGCCAGCAAGCATCATCCAATCTACTGTTCCGGGATGTTGTGGATTGCTAATTGACCATCATTACTGAGATAAGTGAGGGGGAGGCTGGGGGAGGCGAGGACCTGTGCTATGGGTACCACCATTAGAAATAGTGGCAGCCATCTTAATTAACGTAAGGAACGCCATCTTGCAGCATAGTCCAGACTCCCTTTCACCGCTATGACTGTTGTGCATCCTTATTAGCCCCTATTCCTGCTTATTAACCCTGCCCTTTCCTAAAAGACAGTTACATGTACCATCTTGTGGTCAGTTAGGCTAGTTGACCCTTAATTGCCTGCAGGGCTAACAGGCTATCTATAATTCTATCTTCTGTCACTGCCTTCCTGATGGAGGATCCCCAAAATAAAAATTTAAGGTTAAGTAAATGAAGTGGTAGTAGCAGTAGCTGACCCTTTCAAGAGACATGGAACGAGACGTATGGCCCTTATAGAAAAAAAATGGCAGATCATTTTGCTTTCTATGTACTGAAACGGTAGTAAGCAGAATGTGGAATATAAATAGACATTTTGAAAGTAATCATTCCCAGCTCTTGAAAAAAAGTGAGGATGAAAGGAAAGAATATATTTCCAGGCAATTACACCTTTAGAAGAGCCAATCTAATTACATCTGTGGGAAGCCAATAAGAGAAACAGCCTCAAATTGTAAGGGGGAAAAAGGGGTTTTTCCCCCCCTTTGGTTCAATATATTAAAAGATGGTTGCCAGAGGATTGAACTATTATCAATCCTCAATTAAGAATAATTTCAAGTCAAAATTGACTTTTATGGAAGTTTATTTACAATTAAGAAGAGAGAGAGGAAATAAGGAAATAAGACTCTAACACAATAGGTAAATTGCTATGATCCCCTAGGTAAATCTAATTAACCCTCATCCGAGAGTCAGTGGGCCAGAGGGCCAGAGGTCAATGAAGCAAAGCTTTGTTCACAGAGTCTCTATTAGAGGGACGTTTCTTAAGAGAAGTTCAAGAAGATTCGGTCTTTAAATTCACCATGTGGAATTCCAAAGAAGATATTGAGAGTAGTCTCACCAAGGTCTCAGGGTCCCAGCCAGCACTCCTCTATAACCAGGAAAGCTAGAAGACTCAGCCAGAAGACTTCCTTCTCCAGAGGCCTTCACCAGCCTTTCACCAGCCTCCTCTACCAGACTGCCATCATGGCTTTTATAGTGGTTTCCTGTCCCTGCGCATTTTCACAAGGGCCAATCACAGCTTCCAAATTATCTAGCACTGTCCAGGGGATGGTCTTTGTGGGAACTAGTTTGCACCTTCTGAGGTATGAATGCTCATTGAAAGGGTTCACACTTTCTGAGGGGGTGAACAAGTTTCTGACTGTTTGAGTTAGAAAAAAGAGTGGAGCTCTCCAAGTGTCTTGTTGGCTTCTCACCTATTACTAGGTGAGGTATGAATTCACTAAGTGGTTTTCAAGCTCCTCCACCTAATTCAAGCTTGTGTCAATTCAAAGTTATTGCCAACCAAAGTGTTAACTCCAACTAGGCAAAGAGAACAAAGGATTCCCTTTTACAAAATGGATAGAAATCTAAGACTCCTCTTTTGACCCCTTTTATGATCCATACCTTTTCTTATTGGAAAAGCATTCTAGTCTTATTGGAAAACTTTAAGTCCTTAGCAAAGCAACAGTCAAGAGATTAACATTCTCTCCTTTGGTCAGGAATGCAGCTGCTGGGTTTCAGAGGTAGGCCAAAAATTCAGGGGCTTCCCATCCTAGCAAAATATTCCCAGACTTAGCTTGCAGATAACAAGATAGCTGAAAGTCCAGCTTGGTTCTTATCTACACCTTGAAGCTTCTGAAGCCTCTTTGTATTGTCTAAATTGAAACTGCAATTCTGCGCAGCTGTAAAACTCTCTCTGTTCTTCTGGGTCAAAGGGATTTTGAATTTTCATATATAATAAACTTGTGACTCAATGGCACTTCAGAGAAGCAGCTATGAGCTGACAGTCAAGATTGTCTCCCGTCTCTTTCTTTATCAGCTAAGCTGTCCTTATCAGATTATCTGGAGATGATAAATAGATTTTGACATCCATCCTTAAATTTGTAAAAGGCTCTACAGATTTAACATCTTCAAGTTTGAGCATTACTCACTCTATAGCTCAGCATGGAAAAGCACTCAGTGAGGGAAAATTTATTAAAGAAACTCTCCTAAGATGTGCACCAGTTCTATTTCACAATATGCAGAATAAAGATACAATTATTAAGAAGAGAATATCTGAGTTACCATTCAGTAGAAATACCATAAAAGCCTGAATGAGACTGAACACAAATGTACAACATTAATTAAAGAGAGACATAAATAATTGAAAATATTTTTCAATCTCTCTTGATGAAACTACTGATGTTATATCACATGCTCAGTTGGACATTATTGGTTGATATTCTGATGGTCTCACAATGAGAGAAGAGTTGATAAAGTTAGTATCAGTGCCAACAAGTACATCAGGAAATGAAATATGTAAGGTTGTTATACAAACATTCTGTGACCTAAGCATTGATACCTCTAAAGTTGTGTCACTGATGACAGATGGGGCACCAAACATGGTGGGGAAAAAATTTGGATTTGTCAAATTGTTTACGGAAGCTATTGGACATCTGATTATTCCTTTTCATTGTATTATCCATCAGGAGGCTTTCTGTGCCAAGGCAGGATTCACCGACTTAAATGACTTAATGTCAGTTGTTACAAAAAGAGTTAGTTTAATAGCTGCTCACCCCCTTCACGAGCTAGAATTTTCTGTACTTTTACTGGAGATTGGTTTCATCTACAGTGGACTGCTGATGTACAATAATGTAAGATGGCTGAGCTGAGGCAAAGTTCTTGAGTGCTTTGTGGAGTGCTTTGAAGAAATTAAGGTATTTCTTGAAGATAAGGATCTGGGAAACTTTCCTCAGCTCAATGATAAGTAGGTCAACACCCTGATATTTTTTACAGATCTCTCTGTTCATATTAATGAACTGAATTTAAAGTTACAAGGTTTTGGCAAAAGTATTGACATTATGTTTGGATTCATAAAAGCTTTTGAAAGTAAACTTAAAATTTTCAAGCAAGATGTAGAAACTAAAACTTATAAGTATTTTCCTCGAGTAACAAAGTATTTTGAGAAGGCCAGTGCAGCTATACAAAATGAAATGGAACTCTTTCATATAAAGTACCAGCATGTTTTAGACTCATTCTTGACCAGTTCAGTGATAGATTTAATCAATTTAGAAGCCTAGAACAGACCATGAAAATAATTAAGTATCCTGATGTAGTAGTCTACAGTAGTTTGGAATTAAATGGTTTCCAATGGATGCAAACTGATCATTGGAGATGCAACTTGCAGAATTTCAAGACAGCATCTGGGTGTTTGTTGACTTGAGGTCAAAGCTTAAGAATCTGGAAAGGTGCCACTTGGAGAATCAAGAGGAGTGCCACTACGAACAGGAAATCTGGAGTGCCTGGAACCGATTAAATAATATCAAAACCAATAAGAGAAACAGATTGACGGATAAAGTTAGTAGCGCTTGCTTGGGCTTGAAGTGTACAAAATACCAACCTTCAATTGAAGATTTAGTGGCTAAATGAATTGTCTTTTCTTTTCTTTTCTTTTTAACAGAATGGAACGTATTGTCCCAATGTTTTTTATTTATTTTTTATTTTTTTAAAAATATTTTATTTTTGGGGCAGCTGGGTAGCTCAGTGGATGGAGAGTCAGGCCTAGAAACGGGAGGTCCTAGGTTCAAATCCGGGCTCAGCTGTGTGACCCTGGGCAAGTCACTTGACCCCCATTGCCCACTCTTACCACTCTTCCACCTATGAGACAATACACCGAAGTTAAGGGTCTAAAAAAAAAATATTTTATTTTTTATAAAAAATTTCCATGGTTACATGATTCATGTTTTTACTTTCCCCTTGACCCCCCCTTCAAAATTGCGCCCCCCCCCATAGCTGACGTACATTTCCACTGGTTTTAACATGTGTCATAGTTGCATTGGTGTGGTTGTTTCAAGTCTACATCCTCAATCATGTTAAATGAATTTTCATTAGCCAATGAAATTCAGCAACAAAAAAGTCACTAATAGGCAGGTTAGTCAAAGAATTCCCCTCCCCCTCACTTATCTTAGTTCACAGCACCCCACACAGGTTAAATAATATGAAGACCAACAAAAGAACTGACAGATCAACAAAGAAGTCACTAAGAAGGTAACTTAAATAATTAGTTTTTGGTTTATTAAATACAGTTATATATTACGATTATACATTTAGACTACAAATATTGTGAAATTATGTTTTTTTTGGTTTATTAAATACAGTTATATATTACGATTATACATTTAGACTACAAATATTGTGAAATTATGTTTTTTTTCTTGAAGTGACACACCACCCAAGTTATGCTCTGCTTTTTGGTGAATTTTGACACAACAAGGTCAAAAGGTTGCCCATCATTGATCTAACCTGTCCTCTGGCCCTCAGCTTTTCATCACCTTTAGACTCAATAAATATGCCATCTCTGATTTATCCAAGTCACTGATAAAAAATATTAAGTGGTACAGAGACAAGTCCAAATCCCTGCTGCACTCTGTAGAGCCATTTTACAAAGATGTCATGTTATGAAAGAGAAGACGGAGGGATAAGTATCCTTGTTGTGTGGGAGCTTCTTTCTTTTACTTTATGTCTGAAACTCTCTTTTCTGATTCCATGCAGAATTTATTGTTTGTCATTGCCATTGTTAAGTTTAATCATTAAGTACCTTGGACTTGGAAGATGGGGCTTTTGTGTGTGTTTGGGTGTAGGTGATTTGGGTATTCTTTTAATTGACTGGTGCTTCTTTTTCTGCTAAGGTTACTTATAGTAATTCTTTTTCTAATTTAAAAAAAAAAACACCTTTTCTTTCTGTTTTAGACTTAATATTAAGTATTGATTCCAAAGTAGAAGTGATAAGAATGGGGTTAAATGACTTGGCCAGGGTCCCACAGCCAGGAAGTGTCTGAGGCCAGCTTTGAACCAAAGACCTCCTATCTTCAGGTCCGGTCCTTTTTCTATTGAGTCTCAAAGCTGCCCTCTGTATTATTTTTTTTTTTTAAAATAATAGTGTTTATTTTGGCTTCTTGTGTTCTGGGAGATCTATGATCCTTAAATAGTCTAAAGATTTTGTCTTCAAGGTTGATGTGTTTTGCTTATATAGAAATATTTTCTTTTGCTTTTCTTCTTCCAGATTGTCCTTTACTTTAGGACATTTATATTTCTAATATGTTTGTAAAGATTTATAGCTTCTTATTATTTCTGCTATGCAGCTTATAAATTCTGCCACATTAAATAATAATAACTAGCATTGATATAGCACAGTATATAGTATTTTAAGGTTTGTAAAGTGCTTCACAAATATCTGATTTGATTCTTACAACAACCCATAAAAGTATGTGCCATTATTATCCCCATTTTACAGATGAGGAAACTAAGGCAAAGAGCAATTAAGTGACTTGCCCAGAGTCACATACATAGTAAATGTGTGGAAAACACTTATTCAGTTCTTCCTGACCCCAGGATCATTTGTTTAACTTTTATCAAGACTCTGATTTCTCCCTTGAGCCATTCTGGAATATCTCACTGTGCTCTGTGTTTGGGAATTTATGGTGCTCTCTGTGTTTTATCAGGTGCTATTTTAATTTCCTCTATTTTATTATATTTATTTAGAGACATTTGTAATCTTTTAGATGTCTTGGTACTCATTTTCTTTTCTAACTTTAGGATTTTCCATATTGGTTTATCTATTCATGCTCTAGGTTTTTAAGTCAATTTTCTTCTTCCTGAGATCTTCTGTGGTTTCAGTCTTCCCCAATCCCATATTACCTTGTCATTTACTTTCAGACACCTCCCACTTTGAGGTTGGGTTTGTTCCTAGATCTGGACCTCAAAGCTGTCTCAGCCTCCGCTAATGGTAGGGAATTTACTTTTAACTGACTTCAGATCCTACCCAAAGTAGCACTGATCCCAGTTCAGTTCCAGCCCTCTGTTGGTAAGTCCCAGGGCAGTCCTGCATGACAGCAACCTAATCCAGTTCCTGACACTGATTAATCAGCTGAGTCAATGTCTACCATTTTTTGCACACTTGGGAAAAGGCAGAGCATGTATTCTAGGTAGCATTTCTGCCACCTTGGGGTTCCCTGATTTACAGGCCACCACAAGCAGGAGAGAAATACAATGGCCCCAACACCTGTCCCCCTTATCTACAAGGCTCTCCATCCATAGTTGGCCAGATTGGACATCTGATCCTCCTGGCAAAAGGACTCTAAGGAAAGACTGGGGTGGTTTATGTTGGTAGCACCTTGATTAGGTCCCTATACCAAAGCCCAAGTGTGACTGAGGCTAGTGGAGCAAAGGAGTGCTGAGTGAATGTTAAAGATTATCGTTCTCTACTATGTTGGTTCATAATGCTTCTGTGATCTTGTTGGGCATTTTGGATTCTTATCCTGTGGAAAGAGCTATCTATAATTGCTCTAACTTAAGCATAGAATTCCTTTAAAACTTTTTCTCATTTTTAATTTATTTTATAAGTTTTCTAGTTACACCTGGAGAAAAATGTCTCATCTTCTATTTTATTGGTTGTATGATCTAGAAATGAGACGCTTCTTTTTTTTATTCTTTCTATAACTTTTTTATTTTATCAGACATTTTAATCCATTCATTTTTATTTTAGTTTTTAATTGCAAAGTTTTAATTAATTAATGATTTTTTTTCACCATTGTCACATGATTCATGTTCTTTCCCTCCCCTCCAAGCCCCCCCACCCCCGGTAGCTGATGCACAATTCCACTGGGTTTTACATGTATCATTGATCATTTCCTATTTCCTATTTTTGATAGGTTTGACCTATTTCCATATTATTGATAATTGCACTAGGGTGATCGTTTAGAGTCTACATTCACAATCATATCCCCATTAATCCATGTGTTCAAGCAATTGTTTTTCTTCTGTTTTTTTTTTTTTCTATTCCCACAGTTCTTCCTCTGACTGTTGATAGTGTTCTTTCTCATAAGTTCCTCAGAATTGTCCTGGATCATTCTCTGTGTACAATGTTCTCCTGAATCTACTCCTTTCACTCTGCATCAGTTTCTGGAGGTCATTCCAGTTCACATGGAATTCCTCCAGTTCATCATTCCTTTGAGCACAATAGTATTCCATCACCAACAGATACCACAATTGGTTCAACATTAGGAAAACCATCCACATAATTGACCATATCAACAAGCAAACCAACAAAAACCACATGATTATCTCAATAGATGCTGGAAAAGCCTTTGACAAAATACAGCATCCATTCCTACTGAAAACACTAGAAAGTATAGGAACAGAAGGACCCTTCCTAAAAATAATAAACAGTATATATCTTAAATCATCAACAAGCATCATATGCAATGGGGATAAATTAGAAGCCTTCCCAATAAGATCAGGAGTGAAACAAGGATGCCCATTATCACCTCTATTATTCAACATTGTACTAGAAACATAACAGTAGCAATTAGAGAAGAAAAAGAAATTGAAGGTATTAAAATAGGCAATGAGGAGACTAAGCTATCACTCTTTGCAGATGATATGATGGTTTACTTAAAAAATCCTAGATAATCAACTAAAAAGCTAGTAGAAATAATCAACAACTTTAGCAAAGTAGCAGGATACAAAATAAATGCATATAAATCATCAGCATTTCTATATATTTCCAACACATTAGAGCAGCAAGAGTTACAAAGAGAAACACCATTTAAAATCACCCTAGACAATATAAAATATTTAGGAATCTAGCTACCAAAATAAACACAGGAATTATATGAACATAACTACAAAACACTTTCCAAACAAGTAAAACTAGATCTAAAAAATTGGAAAAACATTGAGTGCTCATGGGTAGGATGAGCTAACATAATAAAAATGACCATTCTACCCAAATTAATTTATTTATTTTAGTGCCATATCTATCAAACTACCAAAACCCTTTTTTAATGCATTAGAAAAAAATATAACAAAGTTTATTTGGAAGAACAAAAGATCAAGAATATCAAGGGAAATAATGAAAAAAAAACATGAAGGAAGGTGGCTTAGCAGTACCAGATATTAAACTATACTATAAAGCAGCAGTCATCAAAACAATATGGTACTGGCTAAGAGACAGAAGGGAGGATCAGTGGAATAGATTTGGGGTAAGTGACGTCAGCAAAACAGTGTCTGATAAACCCAAAAAGCCCAACTTTTGGGACAAAAATCCACTATTTGACAAAAACTGCCGGGAAAATTGGAAAACAATATGGGAGAGATTAGGTTTAGATTAATATCTCACACCCTACACCAAGATAAACTCAGAATGGGTGAAAGACTTGAATATAAAGAAGGATACTGTAAGTAAATTAGGCGAACACAGAATAGTATACTTGTCAGATCTCTGGGAAAGGAAAGATTTTAAAACCAAGGAAGAGTTAGAGAAAATTACAAAATGTAAAATAAAAAATTTTGATTATATTAAGTTAAAAAGTTTTTGTACAAACAAAAATAATGCAGCCAAAATCAGAAGGGAAACAACAAACTGGGAAAAAATCTTTATAACAAAAAATTCTGACAGAGGTCTAATTACTCAAATATACAAAGAGCTAAATCAATTGTATAAAAAAATCAAGCCATTCCCCAAGTGATAAATGGGCAAGAGACATGAATAGGCAATTTTCAGGTAAAGAAATCAAAAGTATCAATAAGTACATGAGAAAGTGTTCTAAATCTCTAATAATTAGAGAAATGCAAATCAAAACAACTCTGAGGTATCACCTCACACCCAGCAGACTGGCTAAAATAACAGCAGGGGAGAGTAATGAATGTTGGAGGGGATGTGGCAAAATTGAGACATTAATGCTTTGCTGGTGGAGCTGTGAACTGATCCAGCCATTCTGGATGGCAATTTGGATCTATGCCCAAAGAGCTCTAAAAGACTGCCTGCCCTTTGATCCAGCCATAGCATTGCAGGGTTTGTACCCCAAAGAGATCGTAGATAAACAGACTTGTACGGAAATATTTATAGCTGCGCTTTTTGTGGTGGCAACAAACTGGAAAAGGAGGGAATGTCCTTCAATTGGAGAATGGCTGAACAAACTGTGGTATATGCGGGTGATGGAATACTATTGTGCTAAAAGGAATAATAAACTGGAGGAATTCCATGTGAACTGGAAAGACCTCCAGGAAGTGATGCAGAGTGAAAGAAGCAGAACCAGAAGAACATTGTGCATAGAGACTGATACACTGTGGTAAACTCGAATGTAATGGACTTCTATACTAGCAGCAATGCAATGATCCAGGACAATTCTGAGGGATTTATGGTAAAGAAAGCTACCCACATTCAGAGGAAGAACTATAGGAGAGGAAACACAGAAGAAAAACAACTGCTTGAACACTTGGGTTGATGCAGACATGATTGGGATGTAGACTTGAAACTACCACACCAAGGCAACTATCAACAATTTGGAAATAAGTCTTAATTGACCATACATGTTAAAACCAGTGGAAATTTGAGTTAGCTATGGAGGGGGGAGGGAGGGATTGAGGGGGTGAAGGGTAAAGTAAAAACATGAATTATGTAACCATGGAAAATTTTTCTAAAAATAAAAAATTCACAACTGCACCAGCAATGCATTAATGTCCCTGTTATGCCACATCCCCTCCAACATTTATTGCTTTCCTTTGTTGTCATGTTAGCGAATCTGCTAGATGTGAGGTGGTACCTAAGAGTTGTTTTGATTTGCATTTCTCTAATTGAGACAAATCTTTCTAAAAGCTTTCTGAAATCTACTCCCCAGTATTGTCACTTAAAAAAGAAAAAACAAAACCAAACCTTAAACCTTCTGTCTTAGAATAAATACTAAACATTGATTCTATGGCAGAAGAATGGTAAGGGCTGGGCAATGGTGATTAAGTAACTTGCCTAGGATGACACAGATGGTTTCTAAGGTCAGATTTGAACCCAGGACCTTCCGTTTCTAGGCCTGGCTCTCTATCCACTGAGCCACCTACCTGCCTCTTTCATCTCAGTCATTTTTGTTCTCTGTGACCCAGTTTTCTTTATTTATTTATAGAATAAGAGTGCTATCTGGTTGATTCTTTTTTTTTTTTTAATTTTTTTTAACCCCTAACTTCTGTGTATTGGCTCCTAGGTGGAAGAGTGGTAAGGGAGGGCCCTGGGGGTCAAGTGACTTGCCCAGGGTCACACAGCTAGGAAGTGTCTGAGGCTGGATTTGAACCTAGGACCTCCCGTCTGTAGGCCTGGCTCTCAATATCTGGTTGATTCTTGAGTTTCAGGGCTGGAAGGGACCTCAGACTCTTAATAATAACAACAATAATAAATAATTAACATTTATATAATACTATATGTTAAGTGCTTTATAACTTTTATTTCATTTGATCCTCACAACAACTTTGGGAGGGTTACTATCAATATCCCCATTTTATAGATGAGGAAATGGAGGAAAAGAAGAGTTTTCTTGACTTGTCCAGGGTTTCACTGATGAGTGAGTGTCTGAGGTAGAATTTGAACTCAGGACTTTCTGACTCCAAGTCTATCACTCTGTCTACTGTGCCACTTAGCTACCTACCAAATCTGATCTATGCCTGAAAAAGAATCCCCTCTATGATATACCTGAAAAATGGTTGTCCAGCTTTTGCTAAGACCACAAATTAGGGGAAAACCATTGCTTCCCGTTCAACCTTTGGGTAAGATTAATCATTGTCAGGGCTAATGTCCATCGAATCAGTGTCAACTCAGGAATTGTCCTTAAGTAATTTTATCTATTATTCCTAATTCTATCCTTTCAGGTCAAGTCTACCTTCTTCCATAGGGCAGCAATAGGAAACAAGTCTTGGAAGATATCACAGTAACAGTGTGCAGGTAGTGAAAATGAATGTTAATTTGTATAGTGGGAAGTATCCTCACCCTGTAACATGGGAGTCCAGAATTCTATTCTCTGGTGGGAACTGAGGGGCATCTAAGTGGTGCAATGGATAGAATGCTGGGCATGCCGTCAGGAAGACTCATCTTCTTGAGTTCAAAATATGGCTTCAGACACTTAGTAGCTGTGTGACTTCAGCCAAGTCACTTAACCCCATTTGCCTCAGTTTCCTCATCTGTAAAATGGAAGAGGAAATGACAAGCCATTCTGATATCTTTGTCAAGAAAACTCCAATGGAGTTATGAAAAGTTGGACATAGCTGAAAACGACTGAACTACAACAAATTAAAATGGATGTTGTCAGGGTTTCCTAAGAGAAGTAAGTATGGGTCACCCATTGCCGTTACCAGTTATGGCATATGGTTTATGTCAGCTGCTTGGGAAAATAAACCCAATACTTGAAAAATAAATTATAAAGAAATTTCTTGGAAGAAATGGAAATCCAAAATCAGAAGAAAAACTTGAGCCTCAAGGCAAGTACTTAATGATAGTTATAATGTGAGTCTTCCCCAACTCTATGTCTTCTTTTTTCTAGGCAAAATATCTCATTTCTTCAAGATAATACTCATATTTCGTGATCTCAAGGCCCTTTCCCATTTTATTTGCCCTCTGGATATTCAACTTTTTGAGGTCCTCCCTCAAAAGCAGTTCATAGAACTGAACTCAAAGCTTCAGATGTGGTCAGACCAGTTCAACAGGAAGGAGGACTCCCATCTTTCTCGACCCCCCACACTCCAAAGCTATGACTATGTTAGTGAAGACCAAGATTATATTAAATTTTTTTTGGCTTCGAATTCTTTTTTCAGATCAACCATCTAGTTATACTTCCTTTGTTGTGTGAAACTGATTTTTTGAATTCAAGCATAAGATGCTATATTTGCTCTCAGCCTGGAAGTTCCTTGAGGACAGGGACTGACTTTTCTTCATATTCCTAGCACTTTTCACAGGACTTGGTACACCCTAGGTGCTTAATAAATGTTTGTTGCCTTGACTTAAATTTCATCCTTTCAAGATATAAGTCATTAATCTTATTAAAGAACATTTCTGATATATTTGACATAGAGGAAGTATTTCCTTAACAAGATGACATACAGCCATAAAGACTTTGTCTTCCAGTCCTGCCTGGGTGTTAAGTCAATGCTATCATTGGCTGGGAAAAGGAGACACCATAAGAAACTGTTTTTTACCTATAGACACCTGCCAAAGAGACAAACCAGGGGGTGTCTTATTTGATATTCAGAAAATTGTCAAGAAATTGATTTTAGTGCAGACCAGTTCATGATTGAGTGACCATCAGACGCCAGTGAAATGGCAGGAGACCTAGCCTTGCTCAGGAGCCAAATCATATTCCCAAGACTGTAAAAATTTCATTTGATTTCTACTCATTTATGTATCTGTCTATCTGTCTGTCTGTCTATCTATCTATCTATCTATCTATCTATCTATGTCTCTATCTATCTCTTTATCTCTCTATCTCTGTCTCTCTCTATCTCTCTGTCTCTGTCTGTCTGTCTATCTATCTATCTATCTATCTATCTATCTATCTATCTACCTATCTATTTATCTATCATCTATCTATCTATCTATCTATCTATCTATCTATCTATCTATCTATCTATTTATCTATCTATCTATCTATCTATCTATCTATCTATCTATCTATCTATTTATATGTTACATCTATTCATTCATTCATTTGTTTGTATGTTTGTTTATTTATTTATTTATGTTTTTTTCCCCTTATGACTCACTATTTCCTTTATTTGCACAAAATAGTGAATAATCATACCCTGGCTGAGAAAAAAGTGGTGGTTTAGATTTCAAGCAAGTCCTTAAAGGCTTGGGACTAGAAGCTTTAGCCCCAGAATCTTTTGGTTTGGCACCCTTAGAGTTAGTGAACTCAGCAGGCTTAGCAGCCTTGGCATCACTGGGCTTTGTAACCTTAGAATCAGACTTGGTGGCCTTAGTGACCTTGGTATCGGATTTAGTGGCCTTGGAGCCAGATTTGGTGGCCTTGGGGTCAGACTTGGTGATCTTGGGGTCAGAAGGCTTGGCACCTTTGGAATCAGTGCTTCTGGCAACCTTGGAGTCAGTCTTTGTGATCTTGGAGTCTGGACATATGATGCCAATCCTTGGGCTTAGATGGTTGGTGGCCATCTTATGGCTAGCATGTCGGTCATTGGCCTTGGAGATCTTGGGACTGAGGAGCTTGGCCTTGGAGGCCTTGGTGCTCAGAACCTCGGTGGCCTCTGCTGGCTTGGGCATTGTTGGCCTCCATCTTCTTCAGCCCCTTCTTGTTGTGTTTCTTGGTAAAGTGCATGTTTTTCAGAAACTTTGGGTCAACCCCTTTCAGAGAATCATATCTCTGTGACCTAGTTTTCTTTCTTTCTTTTTTTAAAATTTATTTTTATTTTATTGATTAATTATGAAAATTTTTCTATGGTTATATGATTCATATTCTTTCCCTCCCATAGCCAATGCGCAATTCCACTGGGTTTTACACGTGTCATTGATCAAGACCTATTTCCATATTATAGATATTTGCACTAGGGTGATCTTTTAGAATCTACATCCCCAATCATATCCCCATTGACCCATGTGATCAAGCAGTTGTTTTTCTTCTATGTTTCTACTCCCACAGTTTTTTCTCTTGATATGCATAGTGTTCATTCTCATAAGTCACTCAGAATTGTCCTGGGTCCTTGAATTGCTATTAGTAGAGAAGTCCATTACTTTCAATTGTACCACAGTGTATCCGTCTCTGTGTACAATGTTCTCCTGGATCTGCTCATTTCACTCTGCATCAGTTCCTGGAGGTCTTTCCAATTCACATGGAATTCCTCCAGTTCATCATTCCTTTGAGCACAATAGTATTCCATCACCAACAGATACCACAATTTGTTCAGCCATTCCCCAATCGAAGGATATCCCCTCATTTTCCAATTTTTGCCACCCCAAAGTGTGTGGCTATAAATATTTTTGTACAAGTCTTTTTATTATTATCTCTTTGGGGTACAAACCCAGCAGTGGTATGGTTGGATCAAAGGGTAGGCAGTCTTTTAAAGCCCTTTGGGCTTAATTCCAAATTGCCCTCCAGAATGGTTGGATCAGTTCACAACTCCACCAGCAATGTATTAGTATCCCTATTATGTCACATCCCCTCCAACATTTATTACTTTCCTTTGCTGTGTGACCTAGGTTTCTTGATGCCATTTCTGTGCCATTTCTGTGATTGGTTGTGGGTGGTGTGGTTCTTAGACTTAGTCACCTTTACAATGAAGCCTCCGCTAACAGGTACATCACAGATTTTGAGGAGAGAGAGAGAGAGAGAAAGAGAGAGAGAGAGAGAGAGAGAGAGAGAGAGAGAGAGAGAGAGAGAGAGAGAGAGAGAGAGAGAACGAGAACATATTAATGTAATACAGAAATGCTATATGTTACCTCTTATAGAGATAACAGTGTCTGAAATCGAGAGAAGTCAGGGACATTCTCTAAAAGACAAGAGAGACTTGAACTTGGTAGGAATTAGCCTATGCATCACACATTATTCTTAAAAATTGAGAAAGCATATATAGTTAAATATATTACATACACACACACACACACACACACACACACACACACACACATATATTTCTAATTCTTAAACCATGAAAAGATTANTCTTAACCTTGAGTTGTGATTCTAAGAATTATTGAGAGCAATTTAAATAAATGTTCCAAGAAAGAATAGACTGAGACAAGAAAGGAAACAGAGAGAGAGAGAGAGAGAGAGAGAGAGAGAGAGAGAGAGAGAGAGAGAGAGAGAGAGAGAGAATTTATTTATTAAGTACCTGTTATGTGCCAGTCAATTTATTAGGCACTGGAGGTTCAGAGGCAAATATGAACTAGCCCCACCTATAGTCTTATGTTCTACTCTTATATCATTTATATTCTACAGGGTTCATAGAACATGTGCACTGATAAGTAAATGTGAATTTCATACAGAGTAATTTCAAGAGGGAGAAAATAATGATGGAGAAGGAGGAGATGGGAATAAGGCTTCAGAGAAAAGGCATCAGGGCTGTGCTAGAGATTATACAAGTTAGAGAGGATGGAGGGAGTACTTTGCCTAGAGGAAATGCCTGTGAAAAAGCTCCCAGTGACAGATGGAATGTCATATATAGGGAACAGCAAGTAGCTTTGTTTGGGATCTAGACTACTTTCAAAGCAATAACATGATCATTAAGCATGAGCCATTTAAATGGACACCAGAAAGGTTCTTTAGTGGGGTCTAATATTTTGTTGTTGTTCGGTTGTTTTTCAATCATGTCTGACTCTTTGTGACCCCATTGAGGGTTTTCTTGGCAAAGATACTGGAGTGGTTTTCCAAGTCCTTCTCTAGCTTATTTTACAGATGAGGAAACTGAAGCCAACAGAGTTAAATGACATGGCTGGGGTCACACAGCTAGGAAGTGTCTGAGGCTTGTCTACCTACTTCTTATCTCTAACTATTATAGTTAGATTTTAGGGGTACAAGATGATTATGTCGAATGATCAATTGGGGTGACTGGTCTCCCAAATGATCAGAGTGGGGATTGTGATAATTAGATTAAGTCTACACTGCTCATCTTTAGATTTAATCACCAAAGGTGAGAACAATTTTGGGGGATCCATAACCCACATGTGCTAGAATGGGTGATGAATTAGAATCGACTGACTGCCTCCTAGGCAGTCCTAAGAGCAGCGTCTGTTGTGATTGGACACACAACTTAGGAGGGAGGCACAGGAAGTGATGCATAAGTGACCCCTTTAAAAAGAGTTGAGTGAGTCAAGAAGTCTGCTGCTAGAGAAGGAGCTCTGCTGGTTTGTGAAGAGGTCCTGAAGGAGCTCTTCTGGTTCATGGAGGAGTGCTGGCTGGGACCCTGAAACCTTGGTGAGACTTTTCTTAATATCTTCTTGGAATTCCACGTGGTGAGTGTCAAGACTGAATCTTCCTGAACTTCTCTTAAGGGACTTCCCTTTCAAAGAGACTCTGAGACTGAAGCTTTGCTTCATACATCTTCGGGACCTTTGGGCCTTGGCCCTCGGCTCAAGGCTTGACTTTTTTCCAATTAAGGACTAGTTAAATCTGCCTGATTTGAGCCAGGGGCCAGAGCAAATTACTCAGTGTGTTAGATCACTTATCCTATCTTATCTTCTCTCCAATTCTCTTACTTTCTCTCTTCATAATTGTAAATAAACTTCCATAAAAGTCAATTTTGACTTGAGATTATTCTTAATTGAGGATTGATAATTGTTCAATCCTCTGATGACAAATCTTTAATATATTCAACCAAAAAACCCCTTTTCCCCCTTACAGGCTAGATTTGAACTTAGGGAGATGAAGCTTCCTGACTACAGGTCTGGCACTCTGACCATTGTCCCATCTAGCTGCCCTTGGGGGCTAATATAGTCGCTGATGTAATTCATTTCAACCACCTAGAAAAGCGAACACTCAGTTGCTTTAAAAATTAATTATAAAGGGGCAGCTGAGTAGCTCAGTGGATTGAGAGTCAGACCTAGAGACAGGAGGTCCTGGGTTCAAAGCCGGCCTCAAACACTTCCCAGCTGTGTGACCCTGGGCAAGTCACTTGACCCCCATTGCCCACCCTTACCACTCTTCCACCAAGGAGCCAATACACAGAAGTTAAGGGTTTAAAAACAAACAAACAAAAAATTAATTATAAAGATAGTTAGCAGAAAATGTAGAATTCCAAGGGCAGAAAAAAGAGACTCAAGGCAAGCATTTTCTTATATACACAAGTAACAAGTGATCAAAAAAATAAAGGGGAGCAGAAGAGGGAGAAGGAGAGAAAAAAGTCCAGCCTGGAAAGGAGCTGGGAAATTCTTGAAGAAAGGCAGAGACAAAGGCAAGCAGGTGCTTGGTCTCTGCCTCTAGGCTGGGGAAGCTAAGCTCTTAGGAACATGGAAAGAGAGAAAGTCTGCTGCTGCTGCCAAATTTCTTTGAGCTTTTGAATACTTTTTGTCCTTATATCAGAGTAATTTCTGGAAGCATGTCCTCTCACCCCTCACATGGAAACTTTTTATTGTTTTGTAACCAAGCAAAAACAGTTAAGCAAAAACATCCAATAAACAGAATGGCAGACCAGAACATGCCTTTCTCTAAAGTCAGAAGGTTTGGGATCAAGTCTTCTACTTCTATGATCTTGGGCAGGTCACTTAACTATTCCCAGACTCAGTTTCTTCCTCTATCAAAAGAGGGAGCTGGGCCTCATGATTTATAATCCAATGCACCTAAGCATTCCAGGTCTCAGTTAACTCTTCAATAAATTAAGGATTTAGACTCAATGGCCTTTGAGCTCTATGATAGCCATCTCATCTGAGGACATAAATAGAATTTTGTCCAAATAGTTCCTGCTTCTTTACCGAAAAGAGTAGGATTTGTTTCATTCTAAGTTTTCCTGGGGCATTCTTGCATTTTCCTTGGTTGATTGTTGTCCTTTGTACTCAAAGAGGACCAAAATGTCATCACCATGTCAGGGTCACTATACAGTGTTTCTGACTGTGACTGATCTGACCAGTAGGAGCTCAGATGGTTCTACCAATGTATTTTCACCAACTCCGTTTTGACTCCCTTAATAAGCCAGTACAAATACGTTTTCATTCTTTGTTTTAACTTTGGGACTTGATTCCACCTTTTTCACACCTAGCACTCAGTGCCTCTTGTCTCTTCCTACTCCCCAGCATTGACTTTTGGGGCACTAGATTAGCTGACTGAATGGGGAACCTCAGGGTCTAGTTTAGGGCATGAGGAAGGGAGCACAAGCTAAGGACTGTCCCTTAGTCACACACAGAATCATTGCCTCTTGTAGTTGGAAGGGACCCCAGTGGCCAACCAGTTCAACCCATCCTGAATACAAATCTGCTCTGTGACATACTTGGGAAGTGATTATTCAGCCTTTGCTGGATGGTCTTCAAGGAGGGGGGACTCAAATGAACACCTGAGTCCTCCCCAGGTCCTCTAAGAGGCTGTGAATGTAAAGCCAGGGATAATCAGAGAGGTCAAGGGAAAGAAGAGCTTTTTGTAGAGATGGGTAAATGGAAGAGTGGGAATAAGCATTTCTGTAGTGGCTGCAAAGTGCCAAGCCCTTTACAAATATAATCTCATTTGATTCTCAGAATAACTCTGGGAGGGAAGTGTTATTATGATCCCCATTTTATAGTTGAGGAAACTGAGGTGAACAGAGTGACTTCCTTGTCTAGGGTCACCCAGTTAGGATATGTCTGAGGCTGGATTTGAACTCAGGTCCTCCTGACCCTCCCATGTAATAGTTAAAAAGGTGGTTGCCAACTATAATAATGAAAAATTAAATTATGAGGCTGCTAGTAGCTTTTATTACATCAAAGTAAAGATAATAAAGAGAGAAAAATGTAGAAAGGAGGTAGAGAATTGTCTAGCCTACCCCCCTAGAGTCTGCTTCAATGAAATCTAGCTCTGTCCCCAACAGGGTTCCAATCTCCAGTCAGAAGCCTGAGAGTATCTTTTAGTAAGAGCCACAAACACAGGAATCTCCAGTAAGAGTCAGTGAGCAGTGGCTGAGTCTCAACTTATATGCAGTTTTCTCCACCCATTAGCTCTCCCATGTCATACCTCAGGAACCAATCATAGTCCCTTAATTTGTCTGGCATTGCCCAGAGGGACAGTGCCTGTGGGATCAACTTCCTATCTCTGGGGGTGTGAACTTCCTTTCTCTGAGAGTGTAAACTTCCTTGCAATCAATGCTAAATGATCTTCAAGTTCCTGACTGATTACATTAAAGAAAACAAATGGAGTGTTAATTCCCTTTTCACAATCTCCCCTGTGATTCTACTGGGAGACAAGCATGTTGAAATCCCCCCAATTGAGAGTGTCAGGAGATTAACATGCCTAGTCTCCCTAGTAAATCATTTCAAATAATCAGCTTTTACCTCTAAAGATTCTCTTACTAGAGGTGTATAGAATATTGCACTTCCTAAGGGGGAATTACAATAATTTGGGGATAAGAGGGAAAGAAAAGAGAAAGAAAGGAAAAACAATGATTGATAGATGCATGGACAAAAGGCCAACTAGGGGGAATTCCCCTTTGGTATAAGAGTTTACATTCAGAATAACTGATATGTCCAATCCCCTTCAGTTCAGTTCATTATATCCCAAAATTCACTTTGGATCCTTTGATTCATTGTATGGTTTCTGCAGACATATTTATGGCACCTCTCCAAAAGATTCACTTTCTCTATGCAGGGTGTTGGCAAGTTTCTTTTATTTAAATTTCTCCAAAACATTTCAAACCTTGGATTTAAGGATAATTATATAATTCTCCCCCAAGGTGTTGACCAACATTGGGATCACCCCAGGATACATGGCTGAGTTATGGGGTATATTACTCAATTGCCAAAAGAAAACCAAAAACACACAGAAAACCCCCAAAACCCAACAAAAAACAAATAGAAGAGAAAAAATTAAATTTTGGGGAAAATATATATATATATATATATATATTAGAATCTTACATATGTAAAATTATGAGTAAAAAATAAACCTGTAACAGGTCCTTGAATCACCATCAAGGCCCAATTAAAATGATTATTGTCCTATAAGTCTGCAGTACAATTGTAGCAATATAGCATTTACCCATTGGCAGCCAGGACTACAGAAAATTGCCATACTATAAGAGAGAAAGGACTAGATTCTGATGTGAAAGGGAAATATGTGATTATTCCCTGGTCTGATTTTATTTCAATCTCAGGATGGGGGAGCCAAAATGAAAGTCAAACTGAAGTACTTGTAGCAATTCTGGTATGGGGAAGTCCAGTGTCTGAAGTTGTTAAACAGCCGCTTCCTTGAATCTCAAAATAAGTCGTCTGTCTTGGCACAAATTTTCATTAATCCCACAGGGATTAGTGGGCTCCTTGACCTTGTGCTTCTTGGCACTGTGCAGTGGCTCTTTTGTGATCCCTTCTTCTGAAATCAGACACAATTATTAGTAAAAGTCTCATAATACTTAACAATTCATGGCAGATTTCCATAATCTAAAGCTTTTGGGTATGCATTCGTATTAGGGCTACTGTAAACTTTATCCTTCAAAATAAAAAAATCATTAATACTGATTCCATGTGCTTTAAGCACAAAAAATAAGAGGAAAAAAAATTCAAATATCCTATTGCAAATAAAAACAATAATAAAAAAATACAGGAATTCAATGTTTCAGCCAAAATAGTGTCCAATTTGTCTATGGACTTTTGTAATGGTATTATATTCAGTCCAGTTATAGGAGGAGAGTACAAATAAAGACAATTGCATGTGGGAGTATAAGTTTGGTACTTTCAAGTTTATTTATAACTACAATGGGGTCATCATCAAAGGAAGGATTTTTTAAAAAAATCTCTCAGTATCTTGTGGCGAGAAAGGTGTATGATGTCTAATGTGTACTAAGTCCCCACTACTATAAATGGGAACTTCCCTTAAGGGGAATATGTCTTTAATTGAATTATCTTTGATTACTGCTGCTTGGCTTGTTGTTTGGGTTGCAATGGAGTGGGTGAGAGGAGAGATGGTTTGTCAAGGATGAAAGATGGTTTGAACAGGGCAAAAGATGGGTTGGGCAGGGCAAGAGATGGTTTGAACAGGGTGAGGCAGAGACTGGGTAGGCTTAGATGGTAAGGGGGGAGTAGGGAAGTAGATTTTCCTTCTGAGTCTTGAGATTAATCAAGCTATCTTTCTGTTGTTTTTTCTTGGGGAGGAATGGATAAATTGCAAGATATCCTATCAGTTCAAATACACCCAGGAACAGTACTACATGAAACCATTCTGAAACTGTAAGCTGTGTGAACCCTAATGCTCTCTGGAAATGGGAGCCATTATAGATAAATGGGAAGCAATACTTTCACAATGTGGGCCATGTTCTTCAGAATCATTGGCAGTCACCCATTTATTCATTTACTTATCTATTTATTTGTTTGTTTTTGTGGCCAATCACAGTTTATTGTCTACAGATAAACCTTGTGTGATCAGAAAAAGGAAATGGGATACAAAAGGAGTCATGGCAGCACTTAGGGCGGTGATGGCAAATCTATGACATGCCTATTTTCAATGACATGGCCACATGCAGCTGCATACAGAGAAGTATGGAGTCGCATGCCTAGGATGAAACATTTGTTGTAGTGTAGTTCAGACACTCTGTGCACTATCAAAGACAAATCTACCTATTTTGATTTATTAAATAGTTATATATTACAATTATACATTTTTGTTATTTGAACTATAAATATCACAAAATTATGTTTGTTTTTTCTCAAAGTGACACACCACCTGAGTTATGCTTGGTTTTTTGGTGAATTTTGACACACAAAGTTCAAAAGGTTGCCCATCACTGCCTTAGGGTGAAACATCTTTCCTCTCACCAAACAAATGGGGAAGGATCCAAAGTAAGTCTTCATGTCACAAAAATTCAACATAGCTCAGCTTAGGCCAATTTAAAAAAGTCATAAAAATCAGGGCAGGGGCAAGAAGAGCTACAGAAGACACAAAAGCAACCATCACAGGGGTGGTCAGGCCAGGCAGATCATGTGGGCTGTGACTTCAGAGCCCAGGATACTGGCGGACAGGTGGGCAATCCTTACTTGTTCCCCCGCCGGCTCTTCTTGTGGCTTTTCTTTGACCTTTTAGGTGACTTTGAGTGTCTCCTGTGTCTGTGGCTCCGACGATGGCGTAGAGATTTGGATTGGGAGTAGTAGAGCCTTTCTCGGGATTGGCTTCGGTGGCGTCTTGGTCTCTTGCTGTGATGTCTTTCTTGACAGGGGGAGGGACTCCTCCTTTTGAAAGACCAGCTGCATCTCTGGGGAGATTGACTCCGGCTTTGTCTGTAGCGCAGCTTTGGGGAGGGATGGGGCTTGTCCAGGTCACGGTATCTTCGCTGACAGTGATCCAGGGATGGGGTCCTCTCCAATTTGTCATTGACATCCTCTTCTTCCTCCTCACTGGACTCCACATCTTCCATGTCCTCTGCCAGGGCACTGACTTGGGGCTTCAGCTGCTCATCTTCTTCTAGCACATAGCGCTTCTGAAGCCTGGGCAAGATGATGCCACAAACCCGCTCACTGTGTAGTAGCTCATCAATAAACTCATCCACGTGCATCAACTCAAATTCTCCATTTTGGTTCTGGCTCTTAATTTTCCGATAGTCATTATAAAGAGGTTCTAGATATTTGTAGCAGTCAATGGCAGTGCCCGTCAGCCTCATGTATAGGGCCCCCAACATGCGGACATATTTGAAATCCTCATTTCTGATTAATTCCACTATGATGTCCTTCTCTGGTTGTATTTGCAACATTTTCAAGGTCAGACACAGGAAAGGAGTTGGCTTGATGTTGCTGTCATAGACACCACCTATGGACCTCAATTCCATGGCTTTATCCACAACAAGCTCAGCTGTGAGCCCAAAGCACTCCTCCTTCCAGTACTTGGATTCATAGATTCGGGTTCGGATGATCTTTTCCACCAGGTACTGCGGATTGGTGCCATGGATGCTGTGAGCATCCTTCACCGTCCGGTTCGCCATCTTGGGAAATTTGCAACAGCAGTGCTGCCTCTGAAGCACTTATAGTGGCCTCCTTCTACCACCTTTTTATTTTTCAATTTAATTATTGAATTGACTGCAGTTCTACTTCCTGTCTGTAGATGATGCTACCCTAGTGTGTACTGGCTAGGGGTGAGGTTAGAGGTCAGGGTGTTATAAAGACTAGGAAGAAAAAAAAATGATGTGGGTGCAGACGCACCCTAACTTACTAGAGTTTGAATGGAGGATGGAATCTGAGGCTAAAAGGTGTTCAGGAAGATTTGGGAGGAAAAAAAACAAAACAAGAAAAAGCAAAGGCTTTTTTTTACTTAAGGCAAAATACAACACACTTCCTTGTAGGTAAACTCCTCAGGATACAGTCTGAGTTTAGCTAAGAGGGTGTGAAGAGTTCTAAAAGTTAAACTTGTTGACTTCCCCAAATACTTAACATCTTCAGATAAAAAAAAAAAAGAAAGCTAAATTAAACTTGTTAACCTCCCCCAATACTTAACTCCTTCTCACTAATCAGGAGTTCTGGGCCATGAGGTTGTAACTTATGGAGGGGGAGAGTGAGGTAGCCTCACCAAGAGCCTGGGGGCCAGGGGTGGTGGTGGAAGTGTCTCACCAGATAGAGCCCCAAAGGTTTGCTGATTTGTTGCTAAAAAACAAACAAACCAAAAACCTGGCTTACCAGGCAGCAGCAAGCAATGGCCTGCTACTCAGCTGTTCTTAGTTAAAGGGAAAAGGATTTAGAACTCACCCATCCACATCCACGAAGGAGAAACAAGATGCTTCCACACAGCTTTACAGTGGCAGACCAACAGCTGTAGCTGTGAAACTAATCTGCTCCTTTCTCTATTTCAAACTGTTCTACCAACTTAGAGAAGAGTAAAAACTCCAGACTTAGCCACTCACAAACTTAGTTAAGGATAGTTTTAGAGAGAGTAAAAAGTGAAGAAAATGAGAGTCCTTATCTCTTCATGGTTGTGAAATAGTAATAGTTAAAAAGGTGGTTGCAAATTATGAGGATGTTAGTAGCTTTTGTTACATCAAAGCAAATATAGTAAAGAGAGGAAAATGTAGGAAGGAGGTAGAGAATTGTGTAGCCTACCACCCTAGAGTCTGTTCCAGTGAAATCCCTGATCGAGTTCCAATCTTCACTCAGACGTCCAAGAGAGTCTTTTCAGCAAGAGCTACCAATGCAGGAACCTCCAGCAAGAATCTGTGCTGTGGTTGGGTCTTGACTTATATAGTTTTCTCTACCCATTGACTCTTCCATGTCACACCTCAGGAACCAATCAGAGTTTCTATGGGATCAACTTCCTGAC
Organism: Gracilinanus agilis; assembly: GCF_016433145.1. Classification (NCBI taxonomy): domain Eukaryota; kingdom Metazoa; phylum Chordata; class Mammalia; order Didelphimorphia; family Didelphidae; genus Gracilinanus; species Gracilinanus agilis. Next base: position 18,466,608 of record NC_058131.1, on the reverse strand, counting down.
TCTGATGGTGTGAACTTCCTGTCTCTGAGAGTGTGAACTTCCTGTCTCTGAGAGTGTGAACTTCCTGACTCTGATGGTGTGAACTTCCTGTCACTGAGAGTGTGAACTTCCTTGTAATCAATGCTAAAGGATATTTAAGTTTCTGAATGAGTACATTAAAGAAAACAAAGGGAGTGTTAATTCCCTTTTCACATCCAGTTCCATTCACTATGCAACCAACTTCGGGATAGTTGGTTTGGTTTTGGAAGACCAGCCTGCCTACTGACATGAATAGGTTTTTCCATAGAGTTGAGAATTCAGTGGAATTCTTTGGCTCCAGCAGAGAGCATGGCAGGAGAGACACTCACCTCTTTAGGCCATTATTAAAGCCAGTGGCAGGAGCTATTGTTCCTTTTGTGGATCTGATTCGTATTTTATAATGTATTTCTTGGAACTTTTGGAGGTGCAAGTGTGTGATTGAGTGAGGGGATGAGGGTGCTCAGCAGAGAGATCTGGGTCCAGTCTGGAAGTCCTGGAGTTCAAATCCTGCTTCTAATACTTGCCAGTTGTGTGCTGCTGAGCCTGTGAGTGCTCCTTGTGGGCAGGGGGCTCTCATTTATTTGGATTTGCCTCCCCACAATTTTACCCAGTTTGAGCCAAATAGAAAACTTTCAATCAATGTTTTTTAGTCATCCTTAACCATATGAAAAATGGGGATCCCGATACCTTTGGCCCTTTCTTTATGAGGTTATTGTAAAACTGAAAAATGTGATTAAAGTACCTACTATGTGCCAGGTACTATGCTGAGCTTTGGGGAAATCAGTGAAAGGCAAAAACACAGTTCTTGCCCTCACAGAGCTTATGGGGATACTGCCTGTAAATAACTAGGAACTTGGGCAATGTAGTTCTATGCTAGAAGGGAATCTTCATGAGGATAACACTAGCTGCTTGGCAGAGCTGGCTGGGAAATGTCTCCCAACGAAGGAGAGACATGATCTGACTCTTGAAGGAAGCCAAAGAACCTAAAAGGTGGATTTGAGATGGGAGTGCATTCCAAGTGTGGGATACTGCTGAGGCAAGAGCATGGAGGAAAGAAGTGGGGGTGCCCTGGGTGAATGACAGCGGGAAGTCCTCACTACAACAGAGCTGATGAGCCCCCATGCCAGTTTCCAAGGATACAAGACTGGGAAATGGCTTCTGCCTAGTCGGATTTTAGAGTCCAAGTTCTTTGAGAATAGAGATTGGTTCAAGCTTGGTCTTTAGTACAACACAAAGTAGGCATTTAATGAATGCTTATGAGAGGCAGCTGGGTGGCTCAGTGGCTAGAAAGCCAGGCCTGGAGATGGGAGGTCCTGGGTTCAAATCTGATCTCAGGCACTTCCTAGCTGTGGGATCCTGGACAAGTCACTTGACCCCTATTGATTGCCCAGCCCTTGCCAGTCTTCTGTCTCAAAACTCACGCTTAGTATTGGTTCTAAGACAGAAGATGAGGGTTTTTTAAATAAATGGTAATAAATGGAATGGGAAGAAAGACATGGATAAAGTCACTTTGGCCCAAAGACAGTCTTGCACTAAAGCTGTGCTCTGATGCCTGATGCAGTGTGGAGGTGACCTTGGGGTCCGGAAGGCTGGGCCAGAACAAACTTGGTCCAATCACTTTGAGTGCCGCCATTAGAGCCGTAGATGTTGAGCTGGGAGGGACCTTGGAGGTCATCTAATCAGATGGATGCTTTGGATGAACCAGTCGATCAGGCAACATTTATTAAGCACCAACATTAAGTGCCAGTCATTGGACTAAAGGCTGGGGGTACGAAAAGGCAAAAAACAATCCCTGCCTTCAAGGAACTTACCGGACTACTGGAGGAGGCAACATGCAACAAGGGGAAGGCCTTGAAGGACGGGTCTGGCCACAAGCTATGAGTCCATTCTCTAAGGAGCACTTTTTCAAGCTTGGAAGGCCTCATCACTCTACTAGCTTGGAAGTGACTTCTTTTATGGTCCAAAACAATGATCAAAATATCACACAAAACAAAACAATGCCCTCTAGGGGGAAGGATCTTCCCCTTAGGTCTATGAATTGATTTCAGGATTCCTTGTTCCTTGGATAAAAAAAAAATACATTTGTACTTTCACTTTATTAAAATTCAGCATTTTCTTCAGTTGTTATTATGATTATTAAAAAAATGTTTACCTTCCATCTTAGATTCATTACTGTGTATTGGTTCCAAGGCAGAAGAGTGGTCAATGGGGGTTGAGTGACTTGCCCAGGGTCACACAGCTAGGAAGTGTCTGAGGTCAGATTTGAACCCAGGACCTCCTTTTTTGGGACTTTGCTTTCAATCTATTGAGTCACTTAGCTGCCGTCTTTCTTTCAGTTATTTAAAAATGTTATTCTAAGAAGGGGTTCTTAGGCTTCCCTCCTAAGCTTCCACAGAGGTGTGTGACACCCAAAAGATTGAGCACCCCTAATCTAAGGCCAAGAGGGCTGGCTGGCTATCTGCCTGAGTCCCTTCTGTTTGTACCTAGAACCTGGTACAATGGCTCCTGACAGAAGAGAAGGACACAAAGCCTGGGTCCCTTCCTTTGAAGGAAGTGGTTTCTGATTCCTGGCTCTTCTTCTCTATCTAAAACAAAATCACAGAGGGCCTCTTTTGGGAGGCTCTTAGGAAGGGCATGGCTCTAGGGCACAGAGGATGCACGATGCCCTCTAGGGCACCAAGGGGCTCTTTATTGGGTGGTCAGATGCAGACAGAAGAGGGTCCGGCTTCTCCTCTCCTCTCCTCTCCTCTCTTCTTCCCTCTTCTTTATCTAAAACAAAACAGAGGTCCTCTTTTGGGGAGGCTCTCAAGAAGGGCATGGCTCTGGGGCATAGAGGATGCACGATGCCCTCTAGGGAACCCATTTGGGGCTTTCTTGGTCAAGATATTGGCACGGTTTGCCATTGCCTTCTCCGCTCATTTCACAGATGAAGACACTGAGGCAAAGAGGGTGAAGTGACTTTCCCAACGTCACACAGCTACTAAGTGTGTGAGTCCAGATTTGATTTCAGGAAGATAAATCTTCTTAACTTCCAGCCTGGCACTCAATCCACTGTGCCACCCAGCTACCCCCAATGTTACCAGAAGTGGGTAATATTTAAAAAAAAAATTTTTAAACCCTTAACTTCTGTGTATTGGCTCCTAGGTGGAAGAGTGGTAAGGGTGGGAAATGGGGGTCAAGTGACTTGCCCAGGGTCACACAGCTGGGAAGTGTCTGAGGCCGGATTTGAACCCAGGACCTCCCGTCTCTAGGCCTGACTCTTAATCCACTGAGCTACCCAGCTGCCCCAGAAGTGGGCAATATTAACTGTCTCCCACTAACCCTCCATTAACAAGTCAGCATGATTTCTTGGGTGAATTAGGCACCACAAGTAAATCATGTCAAGTTAGCCAGACACAGGTCAAGACTCTTTGAATGAAAGGAGGGGGATGAGAAAACCCCAGACTCTCGGGTATTCTTTTTGGGGGGCCCTGGGCAGGAGACCAAAGGGAAGTTGGGGGGTTCCTATTAAGGAAGATAGTAATAGGATAGTGGCCACCTTTCTTTCTTCACGTTTTTGCCCATATCAGGGATTGAGTCCAGTAAACATACAGAGCAGGAGAATACTGGGGCCTTCTCAATGCTGGCATACTTCGGTGGGATTGAATTTTAATTTTCATGAAGTTTGACCACAGGAAATAGAGAAGGACTGAGATTTTTTTAATGGTAGAAATGTGCCTGTCTTTTAAAGCCAGACCTTTGGGTGAGGGTTAACGCAGGCCGGGTCAGTTAATGATAGTCTTGCCCATCCCTTCTTTCTGCTGAAGCTATCAGTATTCTTCCAGGCATACCTCAGGGTCCTAGAATCACAGATTTAGAACTTGAGGGGCCCTTAGAAGCCATCGATTCAATTCCTTCATTTGACAGAAAAGGAAACTGAGTCTGACGGAGATTAAAGTGCCCAAAGTCACGTAACTCACAGGGGTCTGAGACCAGATTCAAAATCAGATCTCTCTGAATCCAAATCCATGATGACAGCTGGCTGCCTCAACAAGTCATCCTCCTGAGGACAGGTAGGTGGCTCAGTGGATAGAGAGCCAGGCCTACAGAGGTAAGGCCCTGGGTTCAAATCTGGTCCCAGATACCTCCTAGTTGGGTGACCCTGGGCAAGTCACTTGACCCCCATTGCCCACCCTTACTGCTCTTCTGCCTTGGAGCCAATACACAGTAGTGACTCCAAGATGGAAGGTGAGGGTTTAAAAAAACAAACAAACAATAAATGCATGTTCACTTCTCTTTTGTCTATGCACGTGTTATGCTTTTCCCTTGTAAGTTATGTGTATCCACATGTGTTTGTCTAGAGATAGCTCAAAGGGAGTCAAGTGTAGACATCTCTTGAGTGTCTTTGATTCTGGTCGGGGGGAGAAGCAGGAGGCTGGCCCAGAGGCTGGCCACTCTGCTCTCCCCTGGGATAAATGATCTCTGTCAACTCCCTTAAATATTATTAGTCTAGAGGAAATATTTTTCTTTTGCTCCTGACCTTTGTTCTTTAACGGCAAAGGAGGGCCTCCAGTTATATAGCCAAGGCTCGATTCCTATTTCACTGTGTGTCCATTCCACAATGCATACATACAGCAAATAGTGAATAAAGCCATTTAGCCAAATCGATAGCAAAAGATACGCCAGAGACAGCACACAAAGGAGAATCTATCCAGATAATATATAGAATAATTGGTCTCTCCCATTGGGAGGGAGATAACTTAGCCCAGCCCAGAAATCATTTTAGATGTCTCCCAAAGGGAAATCCCCCAAAGTCTTCAGTGCAGTAATCTGGGGAAGGGGGACACGATCTAAGTTCAGACTCTCCTTCATGGCTTCTTCCCGGCATCTTTCTCACCCTTCAAAGACCTGAAGAGAGGTTGAACCTTGCAGCTTCTCTCTAGAGGCTATAAGTCTATACAAGGCTCTAAGACCCATGGAAGACCATGTCCTTCTCTTTTCTCCTGAGCTCTCATGAACTCTGCCCATTATATAGGAGTGGATCTCCATCACGGGAGGAGAGTCTCACACAGATGGACGTTGAGGCTTGGGTTACGCATTTTTTATACTTCTGTGGATTTCAAGTCTAATACAATTGTATTATATTATCATTTTCTTTCAGTCATTTCAGTCACATCTGACTCTCTGTGACCCCTTTTGGGGTACTGGAGTGACTCGCCATTCCCTTCTCCAGCTCATTTTACAGATGAGCAAACTGAGGCAAGCAGGGGGAAGTGACCTGCCCAGGGTCACCCAGCTAGTAAGGGTCTGAGGTCCCATTTGAACTCAGGTCTTTCTGACTCCAGCCCAGGGCTCTACCCACGTAGGCACCTGACTATCTCCATATAATTGTGAATTGTATTAGAAAGGGCCTCGCTCCTAGGCTAGGGACACCCCCACTAGATCACCTCTAGGTCACTGGGCTCAGGTACGAGCTCTGTGTTTTAGGAAGGATGCCGATAAACCGGAGGGTGTTCCGAAGAGGGCAACCATGTCGGTGAAAGATCTCTTCTTCCTGCCCAAAGAACGCCAGTGGAAGGAAGTGGGTGTATTCAGCGTGGACAAGGACATGACAGCCGTCCCCAATGGTCTGAAGGGACGTCCCGTGGAGGATGACGGATCCGAGCTAAGAGAAACGGGCCGGAGGGGGCCGAGAGGAGGCACGTTGGGTCTCCCCGTCCGGAGAGTCTTTTCTTACGGTCAGAGCAGGAGGCCCTGCTTTGGGAGGCAGCGGATTCCCTTTGACTCCCTCTGCAAGCAGCAGTTGTGTGATGGCCGTCTGTAAAGCGTTTTCCTACATTATATACCCGTCATAGAGAATATAAACCCAGAGGCCAGGCCTGTGGCCACACAGCCGGGGGTGAGCGTGAATCTAGAACGCGGCGGCGAAATGAAATAAGAGTCTCCGAATGCCAAATGATGGAGGTACCTCCGGGCACGGGCTGGCCAGATGGCCTCGGAGGGGTCTTTACACTTTGGCGTTCTGAGATTATGATCTTGCCCAGAACCGCGGCTTTGTGTCATTTCCCCGGACACTTCCCGGCCATATCCTGCTACTTTGACACCTTTCCTAAATTCCCTTTATAGGTTGTTTCTTCCATTAGAGTATAAGTTCCTTGAAGGCAGGGACCGCCCTGCTCTCTTGTATTCGTAACCCCAGTCCTCAGCATGGCGTCTAGCAACAGCGAGCACTTCAGAAATGCTTTATCACTCAATTATTCATTCATTCCCATCATGTGGGGACAAATGATACCAACTGAAGGTATTTAGAAAGTGTTGCTAAAGGGGGCAGCTGGGTAGCTCAGTGGATGGAGAGCCAGGCCTAGAGACGGGAGGTCCTAGGTTCAAACCCGGCCTCAGACATTTCCCAGCTGCATGACCCTGGGCAAGTCCCTTGACCCCCATGGCCCACCCTTACCACTCTTCCACCAAGGAGCCAATACACAGAAGTTAAGGGTTTAAAAAAAAAAAAAATATATATATATATATATATATATATATAAAGTGTTGCTAAGGATTGTGATAGCCCAAGTAGATGATAAACAACTTTGGGGACCCCAGTGGCACATTCCTCACTTCTGCTGAAAGACTGCAGGGGATTCAGAAGAGAAAGGAAGACTGTCAAGGAGACCTCTTGACAAGATGGAATGGGAGATGGTGGTGAAGAATGGGGGAATGGAACCCAGGCTTCCAGAGGCAGTCAGTCCCTCTCACTTCAGCCCAAAGGGTCTCAGTATTCACTCTCTACTCTTACCTTCACTGCCCTGACTCTCCTTAGATTTTCTAGATTAAATTTTTTTTAAAACCCTTAACTTCTGTGTATTGGCTCCTAGGCGGAAGAGTGGTCAGGGTGGGCCATGGGGGTCAAGTGACTTGCCCAGGGTCACACAGCTGGGAAGTGTCTGAGGCCAGATTTGAACCTAGGACCTCCTGTCTCTAGGTCTGACTCTCAATCCACTGAGCTACCCAGCTGCCCCCTCTAGATTAATTTTGAAGCCTTGTTACCATCCCATTATAATTATAAACCCACTAATGAATGAATTAAAAAAATATTAACACTTGTTTATATGGGCACATGATTTGGGGTTTTGGTTTTAAAATAGGATTACCAAAATGAATAATAAGGAAATGGGTTTTGAGTGGTAGCCCATGTGTAACCCAGTGGAAATTCTTGTCATCTCCGGGAGTGGGGAGGGAAAAGGGGAGGGAGAGAACAGGAATCATGGAACCATGGAAAAATGTTAAAATTAAATTAAAAAAAATATATTAAGTTCCTACTATGGGCTAAGTGCTAGGGATAAAAATATGAAAGTGAGATCGTCTTTGCCCTCAGGAAGCTTACATTTTAACAGGGAAAGGCAGCCTCCCTAGGCGAGGTGGCCAGGAAAAAGGCATCTGGGAGGCCTGGGAGGTGATTCAAAGGAAGACATTCGGCTGTCGTGCTTATCCTAGTAACAATAATACTGACAATAAGGAGTTCCTAGAGCTGGAGGGAAATAAGAAAGGAGTTGGATGGCCAGCTCTATGGCCCGATGGCTGAGCCGGACGGCTACCTAGAAGGAGAGGCATCACTGGGTGGTCCATCTGGACCCTGGAGCTGGCTAGATATGGGCTGGGGGAGTCGCTTGGCCTCGTTGCTGGAGTCCCAAAGCTGAGGAGATTCACTCCCCCGGGGACGAGGGGGCCGGCGTGCTTTCTGGTGGTCTGGATGACGAGGGGGGTTTCACGTAGTGAGAAGCTGGGCAGGGACGGAATGGAAGGCAGAGGCGGGTCACGGTGAGTGGCTGCACGGGAAGTGGAGCGTGGACTGATCCAACCCACATGGAACAAAAGAGTTTGCCTGTTTAGAAGTCCAATTAAATTGGAGGGAGGTAGATTTAGACGAGCCGTTAGCGTGCGGGCTAAAAAGAGTGCCTTGGCTGGAGGCCGTGCCATTGGAGAAGGAGCCGCCTTCTGGCCAAGGTCTCCATCACGGGAGTTCTTCGAGAAAAGGTCGGATGAGCCCACGCTGCGGATGTTAGAAGGGGAAGATTCTCATTCGGGTCACGTTGGCTGAGATGACCTCCGAGGTCCCTTGCACAGTCCCCGAGACTGTGAACTTTTGGGTACCCTTTTAAAGCTCTGCCTATTTTTAGCCCGTGCCTCCTCCTTCGGTTATGATTTCTCCGAGCTCTCGCTCCACTGGGCGAGGCAGTTCTCTCTTTTATTGGCCCTCTAGTTGGTTTCCTCAAGCTTCCAGTGCGATTTATCATTTGGAAAATCTAAATGGAAGCCCTTGAAGCATGCTATGGGGCTGGGTCAGTGGAGTGAAGAAGGGAGACATTCCAGGAGTGGGGAATTGTCTGAGCAAAGGAGGAAACAGAAGAGCTCAAGGGAGCCTTTCGAGGGACTTTGGGGTTGTTGTTCAGTCATGTCTGAATCCTCGTGACCTCATTTGGAGTTTTTTTTGGCAAAGATACTGGAGTGGTTTGTCATTTCCTTCTCCAGCTCATTTTACAGGTAAGAAACTGAGGCAAACAGAGTTAAGTAATCTGCCTCGGGACACACAGCAAGTAAGTATTGGAGGCTGGATTTGAACTCATGAAAGTGAGTCTTCTTTTTTTTTTAGCTTTTTTTTTTTTTTTTTTTTTTTTACCCTTGTACTTTGGTGTATTGTCTCCTAGGTGGAAGATTGGTAAGGGTGGGCCATGGGGGTCAAGTGACTTGCCCAGGGTCACACAGCTGGGAAGTGGCTGAGGCCGGGTTTGAACCTAGGACCTCCCGTCTCTAGGCCTGACTCTCCATCCACTGAGCTACCCAGCTGCCCCCATGAAAGTGAGTCTTCTTGATTCCAAGGCCAGGGCTCCATCTGCTTTGACACCTGGCTAGCCCATGTTGAGAGACTTGGAGCACGTGAATGGGGAGGGAGTGGAGGCTTTGTGTCAGGGAGTGGTGAGTGCTAGAAGTGGAAGAAATAGAGGTCCCAAGGCCAGGGCATTTCAAAGTTTATCAGGCATTTTCCCTCACAGCAATCCTAAGAATTAAGCAGGGCAAGGATTAGTTTCCTCTTTGAGCAGGGGAGGAAACTAAAGCTTTGGGGTGACCATGGTGACCCCATAAGTCTAGGTCAAGGAACTGGGTTTGAGTCTTGACTCAGAGTTCAGCACTTTTGGGATTGTTTTTTTATTAACGTCTTTGGTTTCTACATCACGATAATTTCCTGCTAAATACCCCTGGCAACAAGGAAGAGCAGTTAGGCCTAACCAAGTGATCCAAAGACCCCGTCTGACTGATTACGCCATGTTCTGTGTCCTGGTCCCTAACCTCAGTGCTCTGTGGAGGTGGGGAGGAAGGTGCGTTTTGTCATGTTTTTCAAGGCCAATTGGGCTAATCGCTGTAGAGATGGAAAGGGCCACAGAGGCCATCTCAACTAATCCCTCCCTTGTAATGCCAAGGAAAGTGAGGCCCAGATTGCCCAAAGACTCCCAGGTGGCAAATATCAGAGCTGGGATCAAATGCAATATAGTCTGAATCTAAATCTTCTTCCATCCATTGCTTCTTCCATTCCACCATTGGGCACTGCAATTCCTCCAAGAGCAGGTGCCTTTTCTTACTATTTTTAATGGCCTTCTCCTTTTGCCCATCATCCTCATGGTTCTGCTGACCTCTGAGGGCCCATGGAATCTCCAGCTACCTAGTGAGTTGGTCTAAGACCATGTTGGAGAACCTGTGGCACACATGGCAGTGGGGGTTGCTCTCCTCCCCCTCTCTACCATGCCTGAGATATTTCTCTCATCACCCAACCCTCTGCCCAGCAGCCCAATGGGAGTGCTCCCATCTTCCCCTCTCTGGGGTAAGGGGGTGGCTCGCATGCAGCGTGAGGATGTAGTTTGGGCCCTCGGTCTCTAAAAGGCTCGCCATCACTGGTCTCAGATGCTTGAACTCATGGAGATAAGTAAAGTTGGTTTGATAGGGCAATGATATCATGAAGCTCATTTCAGATGGGTTCTACAGTATCTTTAGATGGAGGTTAGGATAGGGATAGGGACTCAAGCTATGATTTCCTGGATGAAGAAGCTTCCTCCACCTTGTACTTTGGCATATTAGCTGCAATTTAGTTTTATCCTGTTGCCTAGAACACTGAGAACCAACTTGCCCAGGATCTCAGAGAGAGTATGGTGGAGGGGCCAAGCCAATACCATCTCCATCTACAAGGCCGTGATGCCTCTCATGGATTAAGGCTGCCATACTTAAATGTGAAGTATCCTAGGATCGTAGCCTATAGAGGAAGAGCTAGAAGGGATCATGGAGGCCATCTAGTCAAAGCTTCCCATTTGACAGAAATGGAAACCAAGACCCAGGGCAGCTAGGAGGTACAGTGGATAAAGCGTCAGGCTAGGAATCAGGAAGACTCATCTTTCTGAGCTCAAACATGGCCTCAGATACTCACTAGCTGTGCAACCTCAGGCAAATAATTTAACTCTGTTTGCCTCAGTTTCCTCATCTGGAAAATGAGATGGAGAAGGAAATGCCAAACCATTCTGGTACCTTCACCCAAAAACCCCCCGAAGGGGTCACAAAGGCTCATATAAGACTGAAAAAAAAAAGATTAGATGAACCACGGCTTAGGGGTGGAAACCAAGAAAACCAGGAGAAATGAACCTTCTAAGGTCAAACGGTAGCATAGCTGGTCGTCTTGGCACTCAGGTCCTCTCGCTCCAAGGTTGGCATCCTTTCTACCAAGCAGGATTCCATCCCGGGGCGCTGTGTTTCTGGCTCCCATCTTCAAACTCCAACGCCTTCTTCTCTTTGCTCTCTGCTGAAATCTTTTCTGGAGGACCACAAGTCAAAGGTGAGAGCGGTGGCCGTGGAGTGGGATTTCCACGGTCGAGGGAGCTTCTAGGTGAGAAAGCTCCGTCTCCCCATGTAGGTCAATCCCTTTTCTGCAGTGTGTAGCGTTAGAGAGAAGGCAGGTCTGGCCCGGGTTTCCCCAGCATCTGGCATCTGTCAGAGGCAGGCCTTGAACCCGAGGCTCGCTGGCTCTGAGGCCTGCTCTCTAAGCATCATACTGCACGGCCCCTCTAAGAAGAGATAAACAGATTATCCGGGGCTGCTTAGAATCTCGGGTCCCCACAGAGGCCGGCACTCTGCGGAGGGTGAGTGTTTCTGACCCGAAGAGCTTTTTCAGTCATGCATGAAGGACTCTGGGAAAACAATTACTTGTTGGCTCAGAGATGCCCTTTCAAGGAAAAAAAAAAAAAAACAACCCAATCCAGGATGACTGTGCCCTGGGAACAATGAGCTTGTTTGTCGGGGTCCTCCCTGTGTGTGTGTGTTTGTGTGTTTTCTAGCTCACTGTTGAGTGAAATGTTCAGGAGGTTAGGAAGAATGCCCCAGAGCCCAACAGACCTTAACTTGCTCAATCGGCTGTTTATTAAAGCGAGACAAAGGGAAAAGGGGGGAAGTGAGGCAAAGGAGCTCAGTTAATATTAAATGAAAGTTATTCCCGCCCCCGCCAACCACAAGAAATAGCTGAGGCCCCCATGAATTACCAAGCAAGGGAGGGCTTCAGAGCCCGGCAGAAATCCCCCCCTTGGGGAGAAAAAAGAAAGAAGGCAACCTCCACAATCTTGCTCTTTTGATGTGACTGTTTCGGGGAGGTGTTTGCAGGTACCTGAAGGGTAAATCCACAGGTGGGGGGATTTCAGCCTGGGCCCCAGGCTCTGCTGGCGATGGGGAGGAATGGAGCACCTGGCAAGGATCCACTGGAAATGTGCAATCCAGAGGCTCAGAGAAGCGAAGATTCTGAGCTGGGAGGGACCTCAGAGGTCAACAAGTCCAAATTCTTCCTTTTACAAATGGGGAAACTGAGGCTCAGGGAATTTAGGCGATTTATAGGTCTATAGCTGAAAGCTGTCATGTATGTTATTCTTATTTTTCAGTTAAGGAAACTGAGGCCCAGAAAGGGGAAGAAAGAAGAAGTTGCTCAAGGCCATGAATTAGTAGCCAAGCCAAGATTTAAACCCCATTCCTGGGCCTGAAGTCTAATGTAGGGCTCTTCCTGTCATGCCATGCTGCCTAAGGATAACTGAGCTTTCTTCCTGGGTCTGGAAGAAGATGAACTTGTACCTTTCTTCCTGGGCTTCATGGAATTTCAGGAGTTATAGATCTTTAGGGCTGCAAATGACGAACCAGAAAATAATCATGAAACACCTACTATATGCCAGATAAAGTGCTAGACCCCGAGGATACAAAGATAGAAACAAAATTCCATGAATGATCTCCATTTTGTAAATGTGAAGCCTGAATTTGTTGAGTTCCCCTTCTGGCTCTGCCCCTCGTACTCTGGGACTTTGGGCAATCTTTTGGCCATTCTCTAGGCCCCAGTTTTCTCACCTGTAAAAGGAGGTGGTTTGGGGGCAGCTGGGTAGTTCAGCTGATTGAGAGCCAGGCCTAGAGATGGGAGGTCCTGGGTTCAAATCTGGCCTCAGATACTTCCCAGCTGCGTGACCCTGGGCAAGTCACTTGACCCCCATTGCCTAGCCCTGCCCACTCTTCTGCCTTGAAGCCAATACACAGTATTGACTCCAAGATGGAAGGTATGGGTTTAAAAAAAATAAAATAAAATGAGGTGGTTGGACTCAATGGCCTTTCAGGTCTTTCCCAGACAGAGATATGCTGGTAAATGTTTATCAACTGGATCTCTGAAAAGGCAAGACATACTTTAGAGTTTAATCTGCATTATTAACATTTTTTCCTTCATGTTCTTAAGTCTAGACAACCAACAAAGCCCTAGACTGAGCCCTGATTGGTTGCATTTGGCAGTTCCTGAAGGGTAAATGTTCACATTGAAAATTTAACAACTGGCTTTCCATCCAAGCTGGTGGGAACTGGCTCCAGCAGACCTTTGTTTCCATCTTTAGATGTGTGACCCGTTGATGGTACTCGCCTTGACCAGCATGATGCAATTTTTTTTCCTTTCCTGACAGAGTTGTTATAACCTTGAGAAGAGGATGAAGATATTCTTTTTTTTTTAAATATAAGTTTTAAATGATTTTCCAGAGTACACGTTGGTATAATTTTCAGTAATCAGGACAACTTTCAATAATTCAGTAGTTCTTGTTCTTAAGGAATTCAGTCTTTTTTTTTTTCTTATTCAAAGATATTTTATTTTCCCAGTTATTTGTAATAACAATTTACAGCATAGATTTTCTGGAATTGTAAGATCCAAATTCCCTCCCAGTGATGGCAAGCAATTTGACCTTGGCTCTACGGGTATTAAGCTTGATCTAATTTTGAGCTGAAAGGACCATAGGACCCCGGATCTAGAGCTAGAGGTCCCATCAGAGGCCGGCCAGTGTGACTCCTTCATTTTTCAGGGCAGGAATCTGAGGCCATGGCAGCAGAAGTGATGCCTGCCATGGAAGGGCTGCTTTCTCAATCAGTCTACACTTCCCCTCAGGGAAATGACGGTGTTTGTCTTCTGATCTGGGTAGACCTTCCCATGACAATGCTGGGCACGTTACTTCCCAGACCCAGGCATTCAGTTGGTGATTGTTGGTAGCAAAATGGGGTAGCCCATTTTAAGAAGGACATTGATAAGCTGGAGACCATCTCTAGAAGAGGGTGATCAAGATAGTGAAGGGAAAGACCCACAACTACAGGAAGCCAAGATCTTTACACTGAAGAAGGGGAGCCTTGGGGTAGAAGGAGGGAGGATATGATGACTGTCCTCAGGAAGATTTGAGTTCAAATTCAGCCTCAGAAACTTACTAGCCATGTGATCCTGGGCAAGTCACTTAACTACTCTCTGCCTTAATTTTTTCAGCTATAAAATGGGAATAATAATGGTACCTACCTCCTTCTGTTAGTAAGAGGATCAAATGAGATAATATTTCCTAGGCTCGTTTGCAAACCTTAAAACACTCACTATTAATGACAGCCATCATTAGTAAGGATTAGCCTTGTTATGCTTCACCCTAGAGGGAAGAACCAGGAATAATAATTTGCAAAGAGGCCACTTTAGGCTGGAGGTTAGAACCTCTTTTCACCTAGCAATCAGGGTGACTCCAAAGAGGAATGAGTTGTCCTGGAAGGTTAGCAGGGCACCAACCTCAAAGGCTAGACCAGCTCGTCTTGGGCTCGTGGCAAAGGGAAGCTTGTTTGGGTTCAGATTGGCTGATCTCGGAGGTCCCTTCAGGGCTAGAATGATTGGAAGTCACAGACCAGCAGTGCCTGAAGAGTAGAGACTTGGGCCTCCTGACTCCATGGCCATGAGATGGGTCCACAAAGCCTGTCTCAGAAAGACGTTGGCAGGAAGTGGTGTTTTCTTACTGTGGCTTTAGTCTAGAACTGTGGAAAGAGCCACAAAAGCTGAGTTTGATTCTTTTTTTTTTTTTTAAACCCTTAACTTCTGGGTATTGTCTCCAAGGCAGAAGAGTGGTAAGGGTGGGCAATGGGGGTCAAGTGACTTGCCCAGGGTCACACAGCTGGGAAGTGTCTGAGGCCGGATTTGAACCTAGGACCTCCCGCCTCTAGGCCTGGCTCTCAATCCACTGAGCTACCCAGCTGCCCCCTCCTCCCCACTGAGTTTGATTCTTGATCCCATCCTCTATTAACTATGTGACCTTGAGCTGAATCTGTGAGACTGACTTCCAGCTCCTTCATCCCAAACTAAGGATTAGAATACCGGCACTACGGACTTTCCAGGGTTTCTATAGGGAAAACCCTCATAGTAGGCACTTACAAATGCTTGTTGACTGACTAAGTGTTAATTTAAACCCAGGTATCCTACCCCTGAGGTTCTGTCCACTAGGGCATTTGACTAGACAGTGCAGAATATTATTCCTTTTGAGTTTAGAACTCACCGTATTATCATGATTTTCTTGGTAAGGGGTTAGAAAAGACATCCTTAAATGGAACCGGGTAGGTGGCTGCGTATCTCGTCATGCCATTCCCCTGCCTAAGAAACTGCAGTTCCCTAAGTTGCCTGGTGACCCTGGTCTGCCCCTTCTCCAATCCCTCGGCTCTTCATATCACCGCCATATTGAGAGAGACGTCCAAAGCCCAAGTCCGTTGTTCTTATTTCTTTGGCTTCGAAGGTTTAGCCTTCTATCCCTCCTCCAAATAGCTGTAATACTGAGATGCCTAAAGCAGGGATCTGACCACGCCACGCTCATGCTTAAGAAGACTCTGTGGCTCCCAGTTAACTCAAGAATCAATAAACAGTTCTTTTGTTTGATATTCAAAGCCCTTCACTCTGCCTCATGTAATTTTGCTTTCCTGACAAGTAGAGAAGAAGGTACCAGGTGGGAATGAGGGCATCTCCCTTCTAGTCCAGCCTCTTCTTAACAGGCAAAGTGATCTTTAAAAAACCCAAAACAAAAAACCTTACTTTCCTTCTTAGAATCAATATTGAGTTTTGGTTCCAAGATAAATGAGTACTAGGGGCTAGGCAAATGGAGATGAAGTGACTTGCCCAGGGTCACACAGCTAGGAGGTGTCTGAGGCCAGATTTGAACCCAGGACCTCCCATCTCTGGGCCCGCTTCTCTACCCACTGAGCCACCCAGCTGCGTCAAGCTAGGTGATCTTGGACCAATTGCTTCATGACATCTCTGAGTTTCAGAATCCCCTTCCATGAAACAGGAATATTGTTACACTTACCTCAGTGGGTTGCTATGAAGATCTCTTGAGATAAGGTATCAGAGTGATTTGAGAAATTCAAAATGCCACATAGATGCAAGAGATTAGTATTAGGACTATCATTTAACCATCGGGAGTGATTTGATTAGTTAAGTCTGATAAAGTCAAACCTAGATTTAGTGACCTCAGCCAGGTCCCAGAGGGACCCGAGAGTCTAAGCTTTGTCTTGGGAATGCTGAGAATTCTTTGCTTTGGGGGGGTGAGCAGGTGGAGGCTAATTTTGGAATTAAGGGCCTGTTCACACTCCTCTGGATCTGCCTATCTGATGCAAGAGAGCCTGAGATTTCTTTGCCCTTAATCAGGAAGCCACTGAAATGTATCCACCTGTGGGGAGGAATGTCCTATCTGATGGGCGACTGGAGACAAGGTTCAGGCGTCAAGACCTTCTGAAATGCTCTCGGAGCTCTCTGCTCTTCACATCCTGCCTTTGACTATCTCAAGAGCACACAACAAGTCACGGAGATCAGGAAATTCTGGGACGATAGAAGTGGAAGGAGCCTTGGAACGTGGAATAATTTAGGGAACATTAGAACTAGAAAAGACTGGAGAACATTGAATATTAGAACAAGGGGGCGGGGGTGGGGGGAACCTTAGAGCAAATACAGAATGTTGGACCCAGAAGGAACCTTAAAGAGCATCTAGTCTGACCTCTTCTGTTGCAAAAAGAGGAATTCAAGTCTCAGGTCACAGAACCTAGAACCCGTCTCTTCATAGAACCTAGTAAGAACTCTTGGGATGCCTTCCTCTCCTAACCACATCCAGAGAAACCCATCCTCTCTGTATAAACTTCCATGCAAGGAAAGCAGCAAGGGGACCCCTTCTTCAGCCTTTCGCCCCTTGAATCTTCAAGTCACTGGCAGAGGCGAGAACCATTGTTGGCTGACTTTAAACCACTATTTCCAGTCATTTCCATTTCTCTCTCTCTCTCTATTCCTTTTCCCTCTCCCCTCCTCAAGTGTGACAACATGCATATGAATATCTATACCAAAGACATACCAGAGAAATCTATGGAGATTTTCAAGGGGAGACCATTAGGAGCTGGCAGGTGCTCTGGGTCAGTGAAAGCTTCACACAGAGCAGGGAGGAGGATGGGCAGGGATTCCAGATGTGGAGAACAGTCAGCTCAGAGGTCTGGGAGTGGAAGATGTTTTTTGGTTTGAGGAATGGTGACTTAGGACAAGTCACTTCCACCTCTTGATCCTCAGCTCCTTCTTAAAATAGAGGGGTTGGATGAGATGACTGGTAAGGTCCCATCCAGCTCTAAATCCATGGTCATCCGTTGTCCTCGGCTCCTAGGACAGGGCACGCACGACAAGGTCCTTTTTGTACAAATAACATTTGTTGAGGGAATGAATGAATGAATGAATGCAGTGTCACCCCCTGAACTTGTAGCCTAGTAAGATTCAATAAGCCCAGTTTAGTTAGCTTGAAGGTGAAGACCTCCAGTTTGACCTTGTCTCATGAGAATTCCTCCCAGAGGGAAAGTCCAACCTCAGAGCCTCAGACTAACAATAGACCTTAAAGTAGTTAGGTGGGCGGGCTGATCCCATCAGACATTCAGTATCTCTTTTGTCCCAGTGTTTTCTCCTCTTAGACCAAAGTCCCTGACCAAGGTGGCCCAGCCCTTTGGCAGGGTCTTTCCCTTTTGTGTCCATTATAAGGCATCAGCCCCTCATTGTTATTCCTGTCTGGGACTCCTCATTTTCCTTGGTTACCATTGTAAAGCCAATCAACTATCCCTCTCATCCTCAACCCCCATGTTCCCCTAGAAAGGTATTTAAACTTCCCACTTTAATGGCTCTTAGGAGCTGCCATCTAGCACTGTGGTACTCCCAGGAATCTGGTGACCCAATTGCCAGAGTCTGGGGACTCTGCTTGGGTTGCTAGCCCACAGCTCTGTGAGGGGGCCTACATTTTAGCACTAAACTCCTTTCCTTAATTAAAGAATGACTTTTTCTGACTATTTAATCGTTCTGTGTGTGTGTGTGTGTGTGTTTTCCAGTTAACGGAGGGAAGCCACTTTTCTCTGAGGAACTGCTTTTGGCAAAATAAAGGATGACCTCACCTAGCTGAAACTCCAGTTTCATGTTACAAGTCTGAATGATGAGGTCAGAAACCCTTTTGGGTTCAGGTTTCTCCAACATGTTCAATGGTTCATCAGAACCCAAGACTGGCTGTCCTTGGAATTTCATCATTTGGAGAATGCAAGTGGGGACATCCTAGGATTCTTGTGCCTCTGTTTGGCACGGCAGAGAGGAGAACAGAATGTTTGGGACCATCTCTCAGGCACACATGAACTGCTTTTTCCACGTGATTCCCCCTTCTTGACTCAGATCTCTTAAGCATGGAGCCTCCTGATGGTATCTAATACCTTCTTCTGACAGACATGACAAAGGATGTGTAAAAAGAGAGGTTTTTAAATAATTGAAGAAAGCATCTAAATTGCATGAGTTCAGAAGAGGTAGCATGTTTCCTCTTTGAGAGACAGACCATCAATTTGAAGAAATAGAAAAGAGAATAAAAATATGGTAAAGTCCTGGTAGCCTGCGTTGGCTGAAGCCATCCAAACAAGGTATTGTAATAAAAAGAACCCTACATTGAGGAAACTCAGATTTTACCACTGTTGGTATGACCTTGGGCAAGTCCTTTCCCTTCTCTGGAAGTCACTTAACCCCTATTGCCTAGCCCTAATTACTCTTCTGCCATGGAATCAATACGCAGTATTGATTCTAAGATGGAAGGTAAAGGTTAAAGAAAAAAAGAGGGGTTGGAGAAGACTTCTGATAAAAGATGGAATTTTAATTGGAACTTAAAAGGAAGCTAGGGAACTAGGAGGCAGAGAATGAGGGAGAACATCCCAGGCATGGAGCACAGCCAAAGAAGATGCTGGAGCAGAGACCTGGTCATTGCATCAAAGAGTAAATATATTGTAAGGATTAAAAATGATAAAGGCTGATATTATGAGGGAAAATAATAATTTAATTAAAGCCATGATGGTAAAATAAATTAGACCATGCACCTGTAAAAATTCAAATTGCCACCAGTCCTCATCTTGTCTACATAGCCAAAGAGATTGTCTCAAGCTGGATCTCCAAATTTAAGCTGTGCTATACATTGTCTGATGTTATCACGTCAGAAACCGGAAACCCTTTGAATCACTGAAAATGTAGTTTCAAAGTCCCCCACATGTTCACAGGAAGTTTGTCAAATACTTTTAAATGGGACATTATATATATATATATATATATATATATATATATGTTGGGGAATAAAGTGTAAGAAGACTGGAAAGGCAGATGAATTGGTTTTGAAGAGCTTTGAATGTCAATCAGAGCATTTTGCATTTCACCTTGGAGAGGATAGGGAGACTTCATTAGAATCTGTTGACTCGGGGGAGGGATTTGTGTTTTAGGGAAATCACGTTAGAGGCAGAATGGAGGAGGCATTGGAGTGAGAAAGAGACTTGAGACAGGTAGAGCCACCATTAAGATTTTGCAATAGTCCAGGCATGAGGTGATGGTGGCAGTATAAGAGAGAGAAAGGGACATATTTGAAAGATGTTGTGAAGACAGAAATAACAGAACTTGACAACAACCTGAATATGGAGGAGTGAGGAAGCCTCCTAGATTGTGAGCCCAAGAGATTTCCCTCCACAGAAATGGGTTAAATAGGGAGGAGAGAGGCTAGGGCAAAAGATAATTTCATTGAGCAATTTAGCCTACTAAATAAGCAGATATGCCTGTAGTAGAGTGGATGAATACCATGCCTTGCACAAAGAATACTGGATTGGGAATCAAAGAATCTGAATTCAAATCCTGCCTCTGTTACTGACTGTCTAGTCCAATATTTCACGCTATGATAAGCTCCAAATGGATACAGGTCATATTATTTAAAACATTTTAGGAACAAGGAAGAAATTAACTTTCAGTTCTATGGATTCACAAAAAGTTCATAACTCAGGAAGTGATCAAGAGGATCACATGCAAAATAAAATATGTAAATTTGATTACACAAAATTAAAAAGTTTTTGAACAAATTTAATATAGTAAAAATGAGAAGGGAACTAGGTAACTTGGGGGGAAAATCTTTGTAAAAATCTTCCCTGATAAAAGACTCATTTCTCTGATATGTAAGGAACTGATTCATATTTATAAAACTAAGAGCCATTCCCCTATAGATAAATGGTTACAAGATATCAGCAGTTAGTTTTCAAAGAAAGAAAGACCAGCTATCAATCATGTGGAAAAGTGTTCTTAATCACTAATAATTAGAAAAATACAAACAAAACAGCTTTGAAGTTTTATCTCACACCCAGGAATGTGACAAATATGATGAAAGATGAAAATGACAGAAATCAGAGAGAGTGAGAGAAAACAGCTACTCTCATACAGTCTTGGTAGAGCTATGAACTGGTTCAGGCATTCTAGACAGGAATTTGGAACCATGCCCAGAAAGTTACCAACCTCTGTATTCCCTTTGACCCAGTTCTCCTATTGTTAGACCTATGTCTCAAAGAAATCAAAGAAAAAGGAAAAGGATCTAAATGTACAAAAATATTTATAGCAGTTCTTTTCATGGTAGCCCCAAATTGGAAACGAAGGGGGTGGAGGGGAGATATCTACCGACTGAGAAATAAACAAATTATGACATAAGAATGTCATGGGATTGTCATGTGCTATAAGAAATGATGAAGTGATGAATTTCAGAGGAAACTGGGAAGATCATTATGAACTGATGCAGATTAGAATGAGCAGGACCAGGAGAATAATTTACACAATGAAGTTAGGAAAAGCATTTATTAAGCACCTACTAAGTTCCAGGCATTGTGCTAAGTGCTTTACAAATAATATCTCATTTGGCCTCAAATTAATTCTGGGAGATAAGTGCGATCGTCATCATCATTACCATTATCACCCTCATTTTGCCCTTGAGGAAACTGAAGCAGGCAGAAGTAAAGTGACTTACTCAGGGTCTGTTGGTCCAGTGCTCTCTCCATGGCACTATTTAGCTGTCTCACCACGGCAACAGTATGGTGAAAAACAGTTCTGAAAGACTTTAGAATCCTGATTGATGAAATATGATTAACCCTGTGTCCAAAAGAGTGAAGATGAAATATTCTACTCCCCTCCTGACAGAGGCAGTTTCCTTAAATGCATTTCCACATGATTGGTGGCAAAATTATCTCTAGAGCTATGATTTTATGAAGTGAAGTGACTTTCCTAAGTCTCAATTTTCTCATCCATCAAAGGAAGGCTTGGACTTGATGGCATCTTAAGTCCTCCCCAGCTCCAGAGCTGTGTTCCTGTGACCCCTAAGATCCCTTCCAGTTTGACTTCCATGACCCTGTGGGCTTAACATCCCCCCAGAAAACAGCACCTGTGTTGACTCGTCTATTGTCTCTCTTAATTGACTGAGGTCAAGAAGTCTTCATGATAGGCTAATGGCAATCATCGAGGTATTTAAAGTCCTCACAGGTGACTAAGAGAATCAAGTGAATAAATTTAAGCCCAGAAGTATATCAATTGGGATGCTATCAGCCCCCTGCGAGGTCAGAGATGTCATGTGGAACAGCCAGTTTTTTACAAAATAAGTTTTTTTCTGTGGCTCTCCCAGCTTCTCCTCTTCAAGTGCTTCAGAGAGGGTGCAAAACTCCCCAGATAGACAGGGTTCCCCTACACTGCATGGCCTCTCCCATCTCCATATGACTTCATACATAGTTTATATTTGCCAGTTGGTTTCCATGATCTTCTCTCTAAGCCTTGAATACAAAGATTATTTCATTTATGTCTTTATAACCCCCAATTCATAGCCCAATACTTTGAACAGAGGGATGGGGATTAGATCTGTGATTTCCTTGATATAAAGAATTCTTGGAATGTGGAAACTCCCTTTCCAAACACAGCTTGACACTTGCTCTACAGCTTATAGACTTAGAAAGAGTTGCTTGGACCCTGAGTTGTTAAATTACTTGACCAGGGTCATACAGCAGGGATGTGTTGGTCAGGGTCTCTCAAAGGGCTTAAGAAAGTTTTGGTTAAGTTAAATGGAATTTCATTCTAGGGAGAATGGAAACTCTTTGAAGACAAGAACTATTGTTACACAGTGTTCCCTTCTGTCCCTCTCCCAATCATCCATGCCTAGAAGAAGGCCTATCCCAACTTTTCATGAAGCCTATTGGAATTCAGGCTGAGTATGCCCCCAAATGGGGATTCCAAAGAGGGCCCTGGGCTCATTTTTATTGTTGGGATTCCAGGGCTTACTGTGATTTCTTGAACCCTGAAGTGCTTAGTAAATGACCAGAGAGTGGAATTAAATGGAATTCTAGACCATCCAAATCCTGCTTCTTGCAGGGGCAGCTGTGAGAGGACCATATTCCCATGCTACGATGGCACCCAATGATGTGGACAGAGCCAGTGTCTGAGACTCCAAATGAACTCCTATGAAAACTTTGCCCCTTGACTTGGTCCTTTGGGCCCCTTCACCTCTTTTCTCTAATTTGGCCAGGGGACAAGGGCAACGTTCCAAGGCAACGTTATTAAGTCTGCTTTCAGCCAAGCAGCAGCCTAAATTTGGAACCCCACAAGGCTCCAAGAATGCCTTTCAACCTTTGGGTGCTTATCAGAACTGAACCTGAGCCTGGACTTCATGGGCCAAAGCTCTCCCAGGGTGAATTATGCCCACACCCCGAGGCCTCCAGTTCCTTGGCCCTGTGCAGTTTCTTTGGGAACTGGCAGAGCGAAAATTCTCTGGATTGTTTATAACCATCTGCAGGGCAGGAGCAGGTTGGTGATGGGTGAACTGAAGAAAGTGGATTGCTCTGGACCTGCCCTGGCCCTCCTTGGCTCCCAGCCCAAATGCTTTTGGCCGGGTCTCAGAGCAGCTGGAATTTACCCGAGAGTCAGCTTTCTGTGAGATTGGTCTTGTTTCAGCAAGGGTCCCATCATCTGCCTAGGAATACCAGGCCAGAAAGGGGAAGAGTGAGGGATGCCCAGGAAGGGTTGGCGAGTGGAGGAGTTAAGAATGCCAGTGTCAGGTCGAGGGGTTGGGGGACCACCTCTTTTCCAAATTGGTTCAAGCCATTGCATGGCAGCTAAATGTTCATGTTCTTCTCAAATGACTTCAGCATATTCATGCTGAATTCTAACCTGAGACCTGGGGAAGAATTGGACTTTATTTCATTGTGTTCCTGTTAAAAGGCAAAGCATGTTATAAAATGTAGATATGGTAGGTATGTATATTTTTCTGCACATTCATACATGTCTATATACATGTATATGTCTCTATATGTCTACATATATCTCAAAAATAACCCGAAAGGCTCTTCAGTTTGGGATTTGAAGTTCAATTCAGTTTTCTTCCCATACTATGGATCCTCTGGGTAAGGACAATCAAAACTATTGCAAATGGAGAGGTAGAATGGGGATAATAACATCCTTGAAGCTATTTTATGGAGACACAGGGCTCAGGGTTTTTTCTGAGTGTTTTCATGCATACTATCTAATCCGGTCCTCATAACAACTTTTTGAAGAAGTCAGAACCAGGATTATCACAGGATAATAACTGGAAGAACTTGATAGAGGGAGAGGGAACCCCAGAAAACAGAATATCAGAGCTAGAAAGAATTGTATGCATTACAGGCTCTAGTATCACTGTCCCAACTCTCACAAGCCCTACAAGGTTGGTGCCCCAGAAGAGATCCAGTTACTGCTTTTCTCAGGATTCTAGGATTTGCCTTGGGGTGTTAGAGATTCTAATACTATTGTTCATGAGCCCCCCATCCAGGGGACTCCCTTGTATCAACTAACTAGTTAATATCATCGCAATATCAATGAACATTAATTACTATTTTTTTTTTTTAAATCCAGGGCTATTTACTGAAACTGATTTATAGAAAGGATATTAGCACAATAACATTCCTCCCCCTAGAGGTGGATTCTCCCCTCCACATAGCCACTTGCCTCCTAGGAAAAGGAGATTCCAATTTAAAGTGGTTGTTATAAAATATGCCCACTCCAAAATTGGGACATTAATGCATTGCTGGTGGAGTTGTGAACTGATTCAACTCTTCTGGATGGCAATTTGGAATTATGCCCAACGAGCAATAAAAGACTGCCTGCCCTTTGATCTAACCATACCAGTGCTGGGTTTGTACCCCAAAGAGATCATAGGGAAAAAGACATGTACAAAAATATTTATAGCAGCACTTTTTGTGGTGGAAAAAAACTGGAAAACGAGGGTCTGCCCTTCAATTGGGGAATGGCTGAACACATTGTGGTATCTGCTGGTGATGGAATACTATTGTACTCAAAGGAATAATAAACTGGAGGAATTCCATGTGAACTGGAAAGACCTCCAGGAATTGATGCAGAGCGAAAGGAGCAGAGCCAGAAGAACTTTGTACACAGAGATGGATACACTGTGGTAAAATAGAATGTAATGGACTTCTGTACTGGCAGCAACGCAATAACCCAGGAAAATTCTGAGGGATTTATGGAAAAGATGCTACCC
Organism: Gracilinanus agilis; assembly: GCF_016433145.1. Lineage (NCBI taxonomy): Eukaryota > Metazoa > Chordata > Mammalia > Didelphimorphia > Didelphidae > Gracilinanus > Gracilinanus agilis. The sequence goes on along the minus strand of NC_058131.1, from coordinate 18,442,381 downwards.
ACATTCAGAGGAAGAACTGCAGGAGAGGAAACACAGAAGAAAAACAACTGCTTGAACACATGTGTTGATGAGGACATGATTGGGGATGTAGACTCTAAATGACCACACCAATGCAACTATCAATAATATGGAAATAGGTCTTGATTGATAACACATGATAAAACCAGTGGAAATTCAAATCAGCTCTGGGGGTTGGGGTGTTGGGGGGGGTGAAGGGGGAAAATAAGAACATGAATCATGTAACCATGGAAAATTTTTCTAAAAAATAAAAATTTAATATTAAAAAAATATGCCCACTCAAACCAAGAAAGTGAACTTCCTTGGCTCTCATAGTGCTTTTCTTCCTTCAAGGAATCCCAACACAGCTTCACTTTTGAGAGTAGCATGGCCAAGAGAGGAGTTACTTGTAAAAGGGAATTCTTGGTTATCTTTGAGTTCACATTTGTGAAAAGGGAATCCTTTGTTCTCTTTGCCTAGTTGGAGTTAACACTTTGGTTGGCAATAACTTTGAATTGACACAAGCTTGAATTAGGTGGAGGAGCTTGAAAACCACTAAGTGAATTCACACCCTACCTAGTGCTAGGTGAGAAGGCAACAAGATACTTGGAGAGCTCCATTCTTTTTTTCTAACTCAAACAGTCAGAAACTTGTTCACACCCTCAGAAAGTGTGAACCTTTTTGATGAGCATTCACACCTCCAGAAGGTGTGAACTAGTTCCTACAAAGACCATCCCCTGGACAGTGCTAGACAATTGGCTGAGGGTTAATTAGATTTACCTAGGGGATCATAGCAATTTACCTCCTATGTTAGATTCCTATTTCCTTATTTCTTCTACCTCTTCTCAGTTGTAAATAAATTCTCATAAAAGTAAATTTTGACTTGAGGTTATTCCTTAATTGGGGAAATTTCCCCTGGCGACCACCTTTTAATATATATGACCAAAAAACCCTTTTCCCCCTTACATTACTCCTTGGATCAGCTAGACTGGCTCCTTGCTGGATTGTCTCAAGTAGGATGCTTTTTAGTGCTGTTGGATGATAACTTCATCAGACTTGGTCACTGTTTCCCGGGCTCTGGGACTGTCTTTGGGACATCAGAATTTTCTGATGAATGATCTGGTCTTTCTGGTCCTCTGACCATTCCCTTCGATGGAGATGCTGGTCACACTGGTCACCTGATTGTAGCCTTCTCAGGACACTTATTCACCTAAGATCAAGAAAGAAAAAACACACCAAGAGGTGTCAAGTGCTCGGGGAAACATGGTTGGGTGGGGAGACAAGACAAGCAAAGCTGTTGCTTCTGTATCTTCCCCAATCCAGAAGCTTATATCCATTTTTCCTAAAAAGCACCAGAGAGCAAGATCTGATCCCCTCAAACCATTTGTATTCATTTCTAGCTCAGCTGCCAATTAAAAGACTTTTTCATTACACATAGTAGGCTAACAGGAAGCCATGAGAGGAGGTCTGTACTGGTTGGGGCATGGAGAAAGGAGTGAGGTGAGAGTCTCTATGATTCATGCCCTGAGCTAATCTTTTGAACCCTCCAATTGGATTTCCAGCAGGCAGGGTCGATTGTGCAAGATTTGGCCTTCATTGTCTTGCCTTTCTCATTGCCTTTACAACAAAAAAGATGAGGACCAGATCAGCCTTAGCAGAATGTCCAAGCTGGAAGAGACCTTAGATCATACAATGTCTGAGCCCAGAGAAGCCTCAGAAAAGCAGTCATCATTATCATCCCCATCAGCATTCTCCAGACTGGAATTTAGAGAGAGTTTTAAAGTTTTGAAAGCACTTTATACATTATCTCCTTTGAGCTTCATACTAATCCTGGGAAGGAGAAACTGCTAGTAGGGTGATCTCCCATTTTACAGATGAAGCAATTGAGGCTTAAACTAAAAGGCTTGTTCAGATCTCCCATTTTACAGATGAAGTAACTGAGACTTAAATTAAATGGCTTATTCAGTGTCATAAAGCTAGTGAAGTAGGTCTTTCTCATTCCAATTCTAGCATTCTGAGAGTAACTGTTAGACATAGGGTCCTTAAAGATATAAGAATGCTTTGATTTGAGTTGAGGGACCTACAACCCAGAGAACTGTAGGGTGTATTGCAAAATACAATAAAATCTTTGTTTTAATTTAAACTCTCAACTCGGATGAGTTGGGTGTCCATAGAAGGTCACTCCTTCTATCTGAGCCTCAGTTTCCTCATATGTAAAATGAGGATAAATACTAGAACTTAACAGGAAGTGCTGGTCTCAGTCTCTAGACTCCCAGACTTGTTTTCTTTCTGGCTGAGGTGTGTTCTCACCTGCTTCTGATGCAGGTACAACCAAGGTGTGGCCTGCAGGTCAGTGTTTGAGGTGGAAAATTAGACTGGCCCTCTGTATGGTTGATCAGAGCCATTTTCTCACTGTGTTCTCATTATTAACTCTTTGAGCTCTTTGCTTCTGATCCATTTTCCCTCTTTCCTAGATCAGAAGGAAAAGAAATGAGCTTCAAACACCAGCCGTTCTTTCCTGACCCAAAGAGCAGGTTCCCATCGGATCTCTCTGATCAGCATCCTTCTTATTTCTGAGGCCCAAGTCAGTCAAGCCTCTTTGGGGGGGTCTTAATCCATTGGATCAATCAGGTGAATCCATCAAGCCTCCATAAAGAGCACCTACTATGTGCCGTACACACTGGGCAAGGCACAAATATGTAAAGACAAAATCCCCCAAAGGACCTATTCTCAAGGAGTTTACCTTCTCCTGGGGGGAATTGATATGTACACGGGTGAACAAAAACAAATATAAACTATATTCAAAATACATTTTGGGGAATTTGAGGCAGGGGAGTCTGCCTAGTCACTGGGAGAATCAGGAAATGTCTTTTGTTGGAGGCAACCAGCAAACTGCACCTTGAAGGGAATGAGGCTTCCAAGAACTGGAGGTGAATACTTGGATTTAAACAGGCCTGACCTCAGAATGTTTCAGGAACAGCTTTATAAATGTTGTCGTTGTTGTTCCAACTTTTTGTGACCCAATTTGGAGTTTTCTTGGCCAAGATACTGAAGTGGTTGGCCATTTCCTTCTCTAGTTCATTTTACAGATGAGGAAACTGAGGCAAACAAGGTTAAGTGACTTGCCCAGGGTCACGCAATTAGTAAGTGTCTGAGGCCAGATTTGAACTCAGAAAGAGGAGTCTTCCTTACTTTAAGTCAGTCACTCGATCCATTGTACTACTTAGCTGATATTTATATACATATTTATGTATTTATATACGTATCTCTCTGTTTCTGTCTCTCTCAAGCAGATACGCTAATATATCTATATACATATAATGCAGAAATAGACACACACACACACACACACACATATACTCTCAACTAGGTGGCTCAGTGGATAGAGCATTGAGCTTTAAGTTAGGAAGATTCATTTTCATAATTCCAAATTTGGCCTCAGACACTTACTAGCTCTGTGACCCTGGGCAAGTCGCTTCCCCCTGTTTGCCTCAGTTTCCTCATCTGTAAAATGAGCTGGAGAAGGAAATGGCAAACCACTCCAGTATCTTGGCCAAGAAAACCCTGGAAAGAGTCACAAAGAGTCAGACATGACTGAAAAACAACAACAAAATAGATGCATAAATTTTACTGATCCTGGGACCTTTCAAAATACACACTCTCTCTACCAAAGCAGTTTGGCACTGGTAAACAACCTAGATTGTTAGACAGTTGCCCCAGGCACTGATTTGTGACAAGGCTACAAAAACACCAGATCCCAAGGGCAGAACTTCAACCCAGGTCTTCCTGACTCCATCTCTGTAGCCTTTCTGGAATACTGACTTGAATCATAACAACAACCAGGAACCCCACTCCCAACAACTCCTTAGTTTAATTAGGTTGGGGCTGGTGGCTATGGGACAATCCTCTTTCATTTCTTTATTAGATTACATGGATCTCAATAACCCAAATAGAATACTTCTCCCACCAAGAAGTCTCCTGTTTCTATCTTTGGCTTTTTAGTGAAGTCCTGGATTCCCCTTGGGAACAAAACCACTGCTAAGTGGGTGAAGATGAGAGTAAGATACATACATTAAAAGATGGAAAATAATTGGATTCAGATGTCTTCAAACAGAAAAGAGAAAACATCCAGAAATTTTCTAAGAATAGGCAAAATCAAGTTCCTTCAGGGAAGGGACAGCAAGATAGCACAGTGGACAGAGTGCCAAGCTTGGAGTCAGAAGGTCCTGGATTCAAATCTGACATCAGAGATTTCCTAGCTGGGTGAGCCTGGGCAAATTAATAGACTTAAGCCCTATTGCCTAGCCTTTGTTGCTCTTCTGTCTTAGAATTGATACCAAGTGATGAAATACTATTGTGCTGAAAGGAATAATAAACTGGAGGAATTCCATGTGAACTGGAAAGACCTCCAAGAACTGATGCAGAGTGAAAGGAGCAGAGCCAGAAGAACATTGTACACAGAGACTGATACACTGTGGTAAAATCGAATGTAATGGACTTCTGTACTAGCAGCAATGCAATGACCCAGGACAATTCTGAGGGATTTATGAGAAAGAACTCATCCACCTCCAGAGAAAGAACTGTGGGAGTAGAAACACAGAAGAAAAACAACTGCGTGATCACATGGGTTGATGAGGACATGATTGGGGATGTGGACTCTAAAAGATAACCCCAGTGTAAATATCAATAATATGGAAATATGTCTTGATCAATGACACATGTAAAACCCAGTGGAATTGCACGTTGGCTACAAGAGAGGGGTGGGAGGAGAGGAGGGAAAGAACATGAATCATGTAACCATGGAAAATTTTTCTCAATTAATTAATAAAAATACAAAAAAATTAAGGTATATATTATGAACAACAATAAAAAAAAATGATACCAAGACAGAAGGTAAAGGCTTAGAAAAGAAAACAAACAATCCAACAAAGTCCTCCTTGGAACCATGTAGAACCCTAGCATATTTCCATATAACCCCAGGGAGTCCCTGGGAGCCAATTTGAGAAATTCTCATTTAGAACTTGAATTCTAGGAAAATACAATCAAATCTCAACTATGAACTCAACCTATATGATCCTTCAGTTAAATGAATTATTTCCGACCAATCAATCAACCCAATAACAGTGGAAAAAGCTTTTATTGAGCAACTGTTATGTGCCAGGCATTGTGTTCAAGGTTCAGGATAGGACTACAGAAGACAGAGGTGCCTAAAGTAAGGTGGCTAGCCTTTAAAATCCTCATATTCTAAGAGAAGGGAGGTGACAGATAAGGGCGTGTTGGTCAAGGAAGGCACGGGGATCCATGGGGTCATCCTTTCCAAGAACAATGATCCTGGTGACTTTATTTTGCTGTGTAGGGCAAGAAGTGGAAGGGAGGGTGATATGGAGTTAGGCAGTTGGCCAGGTATCTGGGGTAGATGGTTTTATGGGAATGTGAAGGTGAACTATTGTGGGGTTTGGGGGTTGGGGTCAGCTGGATAGACTCCCACAGTCCATGCTCATGTAAATTCTTCACTTTTCTACTCCTCAGTTTGCTCATTTGTAGAATGAATCCTTGATCTCTTAAATTCTCTTACCTTTTTTTTTTTTTTTGGTGGGAGAAAGGGGGAATCAAAATGCCAAGGGAACATGCTCATCTCAGGGATTTGGTTTGAAAGACAAAAAAGAAACTTCAGGGTTATATTCTGGTGTAGGGTTGTTTAGTTGTCTTTTTGGTCGAGTCTGGCACTTTATGACTCCATTTGGAGTTTTCTTGGCAAAGATACTGGAGCATCTTGCCATTTCCTTCTCCAGCTCATTTTACAGATGAGGAAACTGAGGCAAACAGAGTTTTAAGTGACTTGCCCAGGGTCACACAGCGAGTTAGTGTATGAGGCCAGATTTAAACTCAGGCAGAGACTCCAGACCCAGCATTCTATCCATGGTGGCACCACCTAGTTGTGCAATCAGCCAAAGTCTTAGACACACCTTAGAAATCTCCTGCAGCAGTTCTGTACAGGGAAGAGCAGTGTCTCACCCTTATCCTGAGCTCCTGGTATAGTGCCTAGAATATAGTATTAGAATGTAAGATTTATTATTATTATTATTAATGTTATTATTATTGGCATAGTGTAAAGCTTGATTATTCAAAGGATTGTGTCATAGACGAGAATTACATTTATTTTGCTTGGCCCCAAAAGACAGAAGTGGGGCCAGGGGGGAGAAGTTAGCAGGAGGCAGGAGCCGCTTCAACGTCCCCCCATCAGAGCTGTCCACATGTACCGTAGGTTGTCTCTGTAGACAGTGAGTTCTCTTCTGTTGGTGACATTCCAGCAGAGGACGCCTGGCTCCTGGTCAGGAGTATTCCTGTGTGGGAGGGTTTCTGACCTGGGCAAAGACTGACTGGTGTTTGAAGTAGGTCCTTTCTACTTCCAGGATTCCGGGAAAATGAAGTTTATCGGGCTTTTCCATTGCATAAGCATTGTGGGGAGGGAAGGAGAGATGGTTGACATTTATGTCAACCTTTTAAGGTTCTCAGAACACTTTGCATTCATTATTTCATTGGATCTTTGAAATGACCCCATGAGCAGACATAGAACTCAGGCAGGGTGACCTAGGGCAGGTTGACCAGGGCTTTTCCCCAGGGCGCTGACATTTAGGGGGTGCTGACAGCACTTAAACACTTCTCAGCAGCATGGAAGCCTGGAAATACTGAACTTAGCACCTAGTTAACAAGAGAAAGTACAGTAGTTAAACTAGGAAGCTACCCTCCGAGCATTTCCTCCCTACCATGCCTGGCTACACTCCAGGTTAGCTCCTCCCTGACCCAGAAGCCCTTGATCACTCGGTGGCCTCCCCAGCAGTGTTGGCCCAGAATCAACTGAATTTGTCTTAAAAGGTTCATTTGAAGGCATGTTTGGGGCTGCTTGCTCTGGGTTACAACTCTGCTCATGAGGCAGGAATTGCCGTACTTTTTATCTCAGGGGATCATGGTTTGGCTGACTTCTCTTACTCGCTGGATTTTTAAATGCCTGAAAACTGAGTCTAGGCTGACGAACCTGATCCATCCAGGCAGAAGGAAGAAGGCGGAAGCTGCGGCATCTTCCCTTATCTCATCTTGTCTTCTTCCACAGAATTCCAAGACTAGCTCGAACCCCGCTTTCCCCTCTATGGAGGAAAGCTTCTCTAATGAGTCTAACCAAGGTCATCGGGCCATAGGTTTAGAGCCTGAAGGAATATTTGTCCCCCTGTAGGTCTTGTTGAAGCCAGTTTCCATGACTTTGTAAAGGTCTTTATATGCCACGGAAGACTTTTATTTCATACAAGAGTCTTTGCCACCTATTGCCATCGTGACCTTGGACAAATTGGTTCCCTCTGGATCTCAGTTTTCTCATCTGTAACCGAATGCATTTGGATGAGATAATCTCCCAGCTCTGACCTTCTGTGCTTTAAGGTTTTCTGTTTCTGACAATCTTGATTTTAAGGCTCCTTCTGTTTCTGACCATATTTGTTTTGTTTCCTTCAAACTCTGACATCTTCCGTCCTAAGGTTGCTCCCAACCCTGACATGTAATCTTCTAAGGCCCTGCCCAGTCTGACCCTCTTTGTATTTTTTTAACCCCATTCTTCTGTCCCCTCCCTACTTTTCTAGCCATGAATGGAGTCCTTCCTTCCGACAAAGGGAAACAATTAGACAAAAGCTACCTCCAGTGATCAAGTCTGACAACATATGTGACATTCTGCCCTTGGAGTCCTAGGTCTCTCTGAAGACAGGATGGGCTATGAGGCCATGGTCTCATCTTTCTCTGCATGTTCTATAGGACCACCATTGGTTTTTCACTGATTTCAGTGAATTTTTAGTGGTCATTTCATTTACATTGTTGGTGTCACTGACATTCTGTATTCTAAGGTGCTTCCCCACCTGACTCTCTAGTCCTTCTAGGCATGATAGCCTAAGTTGCTAAGTGAATATGCAAACCAAAAATACAGCGGAAATAAGGCAAGGGTATCTGTCAGAGGACCTGTGTTCAAATCCTGGCTTTGCTATTTACTCTCTGCATGACCTTGGATAAATCACTTCCTTCTGGGTCTCAACTTCCTCCTTCATAAAAGGGGGCAGCTAGACTGCATGAATAAGGTTCCTTGAAATTGTAATTCTTTGATCCAAGGGCATATTACATAAGATCGTGCTTGGGTGATGGTGCAGAAGGGAAGAGGGAATATGATTTTTGTTGTCATTTACACAATATATCATCCTCCTCTCCTCTCCCACCTCCTAAGCATACATTCTGTAGTTATTTAAAATGCAATTTCTTCATCTCTTCCTGCTGGGATATATTGGTATTCTACACAAATGCTGATGATTTGTGAGGATTGATTTTATATCAGTGCATTTTTTGTCATCATGTTTTATATACTCGAGTTTGCCTTAGATATTAATTGATTCGATTCATCTTGATTCGATTAAATTGATTCAATTAATCACCTCCCCCCCCAACCCCCAGTAGAGATGTTGGGAGGTATAATGAAATTCAGAGTTGATTATTTTTATTTTAAAACCCCTTACCTTCTGCATTAGAATCAATATTGATTCTAAGGCAGAAGAGTGGTAAGGGCTAGGCAGCTGGTGTTAAGTGACTTGCCCAGGGTCATACAACCAGGAAGATTGTGAGACTGATTTTGAATCCAGATCCTCCTGACTCCAGACCTTGTGCCTTATCCACTGTGCTACCAAGCTAGAGTTTATTATAATCATATTCTTGTCTTGTTTCACCTCTGAAGCGCTCTGGGAATGATTATCTCTGCTAAGAGAACAAGAGATCTCACTAATACTGAGAAAACCATCTATAGATACAGAGAGATAAATGGTCAGAACACGGTGGAACATTTATGGGTTGTAGAGACATAGATTTGGAGATGGAAGGGGTCTTGGAAGTTCAATCTCCTCATTTTACAGATGAGAAAATTGAGGTGAAAGAATTTGCCTAAGGCCATACCGTAAGTAGATAGCAGAGACAGGGAACCAACGGAAGTACTTGGGAACCAAATCTAGGAGCCTTTCCACCAGCGATGGTGGCCTTTTGGTAAATCTTCTTCCCATCTCTCCCTGTCATATGTAGATTTTCCTACTCTTTTTGCTTTATCAAGCCATTGTGTTGATTAACCAAATAGTAAAAGAAATTATTTTCTGGCCAGGCTCCTTCCCACTCTCACTCTGGGCAATGGTTCCACAGGTAGCTTTGGCTCATCAAATCCTAGATTAAGAGCCAGAAGGGCCCTCAAAGATCATTGCCTCCACCTATGTCATTTGAGGCTTGGATATATGAAAGGTCAATTGATAGAAGCAGATTTTGAACCCAGGTCTCCTGATTCCAAACTGATTTTTCCCCCCTCATTGTGAAGAAGTACTTCACGGTAGGAATTCATAAAAGAGGTGATTGCTGATGTCCAGCCTCAGAAGATAACACAATGCCAGTGCTAGAGGTCATCTAGCCTAACTTTTGTTTTACAAGTGGGGAAACTGAGACCTAGACATAGGACAGAACTTTCCGAAGGCTATACAGTATGTTGAAACAGAGTTGAGAAAGGATTCTAATCTCTTGACCCTAAGTAGTCCAATGAGATAATATTTCTAAATCACAGAATCTTATAATTAGAGATAAGAATAATATCTAGCACTTATACAGTTCTTTAAGGTTTGCAAAGTTCTTTACAAATATTCTCATTTTCTCCTCACAACAGTCCTGGAAGGTAGATACTTTTACTAGCCTCATTTTACAGTTAATAATCTGAAGCAGACAAAGGTTAAGTGACTTACCCAAGGTCACACAACCAAAAATTGTCTATTCAGGTCTTTATGGGATGGGATCACTGAGAGGTTGGATGTGTCCAATAAGAATCCAACCCAGGTCATCCTAGCTAGGTTCTCTCTTAGTTCTCTTCTTGAGCAGTCCTGCTTTCCCCACAATGTCGAGATCCCTTTGTGAGTCTGACTCCTAAAATCCTCCTACTGGAAAAATCCAGTCCTGCTTGCTCTTTAATAGAATGGCCAAATAAGGAAGTCATCTCCCTGTTGGGATGTAGAATTTTCAGGTAAAATATTTTTTAAAAAGAAAATTTTATTGAAGTTGTTTTTTTTACAGAACCCATGTTTTCAGTAACAAAGTACCAAAAAAAGGGGGCAGAAGCAGTTTAGCCTAACTCCAGCATATTGGAGCTATTGGCGTCATTATGGGAAGCCTTCCACAACCCCAGGGTCCATCTCTGCAAGTGTGTGTGTGTGTGTGTGTGTGTGTGTGTGTGTGTGTGTGTGTGTGTGTAGGAGGGGGAGGAGGGGGATTATGGGTAAGAGGGAGTTTCCTCCTTCTATGTGTTCTCCAAGGAGCAGAATTTGGTCACATCTTACATTTGTGCCTTCAGTTTTAGTGGCTTGGTTTTTGATGTGATTTCCATTCACATTTTGCTGTCATTGTGTATCTTGTTTTCCTGGTTCTGATGACTTCACTGAATCAGTTTAAGGAATTCTTCTCATGCTTTTCTGTAACATCCATGGTTTCTTACAGTCCAAAATGATTCTATTAAATTCATTGCCATGACTTATCCAATCATTGCACAACCAAGTGGCATCCATGTTGTTTCTAGTTTAGATAAACTTTTAAGGATGAAAACCACAGAGTATTCCTAAAAACCTTGCACACTGTAGATTAAGCATTGATCCTTCTGCGGTACAGACTTCATGCTAGACCGCATCTGGCCCAACCCCCAATGAACTCTGATCCTAGGTTGATAAGCTTCTGTAATACCATCTCCTGCCATCTTGAATGGTATCCTGGGATAATGTGGACGGCATTGGACTGGTGAGCCACAAAGTCCTGGGTTCAATTTCCATCTTTAGATACTTACTAGTTGCATGACCCTGAACATTTGACTTCATTTTATTGGGTCTCAGTTTCCCCTTCTATAAAACGAGGAGTTTCAATGACCTCTAAGGTCCTTCCAGCTCTAAAACTGATTTTATGATTTTTCTTCATCAGGGCCTCTGGAAGTCTAGGTAATCAGATGGCTGAAGACTGATTGCTTGGCTTTCTAGCCCAATTAATCTCAACGACCCAGATACAATTCTTCCACCAAAGTCTGTGGACAGGAGCCAGCCCGTCCAGGTGCCTCTTGCCCACAGTAGTTGCCAGGAGGAGGGAACAGATAAAGGAGATCTCAGGTGAGTCACTCATTAGTCACTGTCTTCTGAGGTTCCTGGCTGAGGGCATCGAATGTTGCTTTTTCAGTCTTTCCTAAAGATGTGAAGACCCCGATCAAATGAGATAGCACAGGGAAAGTATTTTGCAAACTTTAAGACTACAGATGTGCTAAGGTATGAAGAAAAACAAACAAACCTTCCTTTCATGTTTTTTTCTTTTAAAGACAGAGGAGAAAACCCAGAAAAACTGTTAATTTTTTTTCTCGTCCCTAGATCTTTGTTTGAGTGAGAGGCAGCTTGGTATGGTGGAAAGGGAGCCAGGATCTGGGTTCTAATCCTGACTCTGCCACTGTGTGACTTTGGATAAATTTTTAAACATCTCTTGGTATCAGTTTATTCAACTGCAAAATTAAGGGACTGATTGAGCGACTTCCAAAGTTCCCTTTGACCTCTTTATCTATGATATTCCACTTTTACTTCTGGTATTTGTTCTGGTGTTATAAGATGTGGAGATGGAAGGTATTGTCTAGTTGATAGTGAAATGTCAGGGACTGTGCCAAGCACTAGAGAAACAAAGACAGGCAAAAATCAAAAACAAAACCCAGCCTCTGCTCTCATGTTCTAATGAGGGAGACAACTGCATGCCCACCCCCCCTCTATTTTACAGATGAGAACACCGAAGCCCCAGAAGAAGGGAAGTAACTTACCCAAGGTCCCAAAAGTAATAAGCAAAGCCAGGATTTGGGTCCTTGGATGATAATTCGATCACCTTTGTCACTCTGGCTCTGCTGCGTTTATTACCTCCCATACTCCTTTGCCCTTTCCTCAAACTAGGTTAAGACTATTTCCTATACTTTAGGACAGAGGTGCTAAGCTTGGGGTCACCAGGCCTTACATAAAGATCATTGCAGGCTGTGTATTGACTTAGAAAATCACACATGCACATTACCTATGGTCTAGTGCCTTGATGGTGAACCTATGGCACACGTGCCAAAAAGGGCACTCAGAGCCCTCTCTGTGGACATGCCTGCAGTCATTTTTTTTTACTAGAAATCCAAAGAGACTTGGGGTACAGCTATTCCCCTCCCCCTCTCCATGCCCCTGAGGACATTCCTCACTTCCCCTGCCCCTCTGCCCAGCAGCCCATGGGAGTGCTTCCTCCCTCTCCTGTCTGGCCTAAGGTGCTTGGGGCTGGCTCACATGCTGCATGAGGGTCGGGTGTAGATGGCAGCTTGGTGAGTCTGGTAAAGGTGATTCCTGTGGTAGGGTTGGAGTGGAGGTAGGTTTGAGGGGAGCATAGCTCACAGCATGGCATGTAGCTGGAGGGGAGTGGAGTCCTGGGGTCACTCTTCTCTCCTTTCCACACATACTTCTGTACACACATACTTCACACATACTACCCACCCCCATGCCCAGCAACCCAATGGCAGTGCTTCTTCCCCTCCCCTTTCTGGGGCAAGGGGGGAAAGGAGGTGGGGAGGTCCCCGGGATAGGGTGGGATAGGGTGCAACATTCGGTCTCAGGAGTGGGGTGGTTTGTGGCACTTGATCTCTAAAAGGTTTGCCATCACTGCTCTAGTGCATCGATTTTGTTCGATATTCCCTAATTACATTTTAACTGAATTTAAGAGCATGAGGGTGGGGAAGGCAGCTACCAGGGGAAAGCAAGTCATATCTAGAGTCAGGAGGTCTTGAGTTCCAATTTGACCTCAGACACATTTTCTTTCATGGTTGTTTGATAATGATTCAATGATTTTGATATAATTCGTTTCCTTTGTAATCCTCTTATTTTATCCTATTTTTAAACTCCCTTACCTTCAATACTGGGTATCAGTTCCAAGGTAGAAGAGCTCTTAGGGTGGGCCAATGGGGGTTAAGTGACTTGTCCAGGGTCACATAGCTGGGAAGTGTCTGAGGCCAGTTCTGAACCCAGGACTTCCCGTCTCTAGGCCTGGCTCTCTATCCACTGAGCCACTCAACTGCCCCCTGTATTTTATCTCATGCATTTCCAAACAGGATTTGAGAAGGGGGTCCTTAGGCTTCCCCAGGCTTCCCAAGGGATCAACTCCATCAAACAGATGAGAAGCCCCAGCTCTCCCCCATGCTGTGGCTCACTCTCATGCCCAGAGATCTTCTGAGGGTGATTCAAATGTCAGGAGGAAAACGAACACTCCCAGAATCTCATCGTTGGACGGGGACCTCAGCCACCATAGACTCTGACCCACACTGGAAAGAAATTCCCTCTAGAGCAAAGCTTATGACTGATCATCCACCGTCTGCCTCAAGACCTCCAGGGAGAGGCCATTTCTTACGGCAGACCCATTCCATTCAGGGCTGTTAGGAATCTTCCCCAACAATAAACCTGAATTTGCTTCTTTTTACTTTCTGCTTAACGCTCCTTCCTCATCCTTTCTCCTTTAGGCAGGAGGTAACAGTGGTACAGTGAAAATCAAACTGGTCCAAGAGTCCGAGGATCTGGGTTCGAATTTCACCTTAGATGCCTACCAGCATGCCCATGATCTTGGACTAAGTGACAGTGTCCTTTACCTCATGAGGAAGTGGGTCAGTAGGGCTAGTTTTAGATTTGGACTTTGAAAGCTCTGAGTTTGAATCGTGCCTCAAACTTAGGCAAATCACTTAACCTTTCTCAGCCTAAAGATCTTCATCTGTAAAATGGAGAGAGCACCCATCTCACAGATCTGTGACGTTGAAATAATAGGCATAAAGCACTTTGTAGACTTGAAAGCTAGACGAATTCTAGCCCTTAGCCTGGCACAGTGGCAAAGACCTGGCCTTTAGAAGAGCCTTTTTCAAGTCTCCCCTCTCATATGCTGAGCGCAGGATCCTGGAAAAGGCTGCTGGCCCATTCTGATAATCCCTGAAGGCTCATGGATGGCGAGAATTCAGCAGATCTGGTAGGGTTAAGGCCAGTTAAGTTTCTATACCAATATGGCGGACCCCTAGAGCACAGGACCACGAGCCTGGCTGGGAAGGAGCAGAGCAGCCCAAGTCAGGAAAATGGAGCTGCTCAAAGCTTCTGGGACCAATCAGGATTGGGGGTGCCCATGGTATGTCGGGCTTAGGAAGCAGAGGGAGACCCCCTCACCCAGCACCCCCAGCCCTTCAATCCTCGGAGCTCTGGAGAGTTGTCTAAGAGTGGAAGGGGCAGAGAAGGCCCTCTGGTGCTTTGAAATCCCAGCTTCCTCTGCCCTCGGCTCCCTCATACCACAGCCCAGCCAACACCTAAAGATGGCTGCGGACGCCACCTCCTCCCGAAAGTCTTCTCCTCCCAGTCCTGAACTTTTCCATCACCTCCAGCTTATCAAGCACCCTCCCTCCATCCAGGGCGGCCCCCTGGCTCCAGATGTTGCCTGGCCAGGGCAGAGGGCGGAGGAGGGGGTAGGGGGAGCCTCCCCTCCCTCCTCCCAGCCGCTGCCTCTCTCAAGGCAGCCTCAGATGCCCGGGGCTCCTCTGACATCTGGCTTGTGCTCCTCCCCCTCCGGCCCCCATTTTATTGCTTGCACACACTCAGCTCCCGACTGTGAAACTGGAAAGAACCGGCTTCCCCATCCCGGGCTCTCTTTCTCTCTCTCTTTTTTGCCCCTCACCCAGAGGGAGTGCGGAGGCTGAGGGGGCACCGGGACGGCTGCCAGCCTGGTTCATATGTTAATGTGACCCTGCCTGGGGAGGAGGGGGCCGGGGCCCTCAGCAAAGAGGATTCCCCGCGCACCTTCCAACGGAGCCCTTTGTGCCCCCTGACTGACAGGTGGATGTGTACGTGACCACCCCCTCGTAGGCCTCCGGCGCGGAGGGGAGGGGGAGCCGGGAGGGGAGCGGGGCCCCAGGCTGATGAGGAGGGGACGGGGGCCGGGGTCCTAACCGGGTCAAACGGAAGGAACTGAGCCCTCCGAGGCTGGAGACCTTTATTTTCAAATAGGAAAGCAGTTCAAGCACTGTCACCGGCAGAGGTGGGTTAGAGGGAGAAGTACAGAAAGAAAACCGGACTGTGTTTAGGTCCAGACCTGGAAGAGACTCCAGAGGCCATCCAGTCCAGCCCCCTCACATGACAGATGAGGAATCTGAGGCCCGGGTGGTGGTGGTTAGTAACTTGTCTGGAGTCACAAGTGTGGTCAATTATTAAAGGGAGGAGTTGAATCCAGGACCTCCGACTCCAGAATCAGGGTGCCGCTCAGTCTGCTAAGAGAGCAGGCATGGGCTGGACACAGAGGCATTTGCATGTGGGATGATCTTGGGCTTCGTGCTGTTGGCACCCTTCAGTTCTGGGCAATGTTGGCTAAACGCCTGAGTTGGGGAGCCCAGGACGGAGAAGGAAGAGATCACGGCTGCTTCCTGGGAGCCTGGACATGGCATTGGAGCTGAGCCTCGAAGCATGGGTCAGATTTCAGCAAGCAGAGGTAGCTGGAGAGGGAAAGGATGTGACAGTGAGAGCAAAGGTCCAGGGGGGCCGTGATTGCACCTGCTTCCCTCTGAGACCTGTCCCTTCCCAGCTCCAGATAGCCGGCCATCAAACTCCTTTGAGTATGGACCTTCATTCCTTCCTTTGTTCCTTCGTTCCTTTGTTCCTTCCTTCCTTCTTCTTGCCTTCTTTCTTTCCTTTGTTCCTTCCTTCTTTCCTTTGTTCCTTCCTTCCTTCCTTCCTTTGTTCCTTCCTTCCTTCCTTCCTTCCTTCCTTCCTTCCTTCCTTCCTTCCTTCCTTCCTTCCTTCCTTCTTCCCCTTTTGTCTAAGTATCAGTTCTAAGACAGAAAAAGGGCAAAGGCTAGACATACAGGGTTAAGCTAGCTGCCCAGGATCACACAACCAGGAAGTGTGTGAGGACAGATTTGAACCCAAGTCCTTCGGATTCCAGATCTGGCACACTATACCCTATGCAACCTAGTTGCTCCTTGGGTATGTATTTAAAAATATTTTTATTATTTTTCAAACCCTCACCTTCCGTCTTGGAGTCAATGCTGTGTATTGGCTCCAAGGCAGAAGAGTGGTAAGGGTGGGCAATGGGGGTCAAGTGACTTGCCCAGGGTCACACAGCTGGGAAGTGTCTGAGGCCAGATTTGAACCTAGGACCTCCTGTCTCTGGGCCTGACTCTCCATCCACTGAGCTACCCAGCTGCCCCCTATTTTTAAATTTTAGTAACAAGTTTCCATGTAAGTTTTCCAGTTATATGATCCAAATGGCCTCTTTCCCTTCTTCTCTCCCCCGATCCTGGAGATGGCAAGCATTTCAAGCTGAGTTATACCTGTATTATCATGCAGAGCATATTTCCATATTATTCATTTTTGTAAGAGATTCATCTTATAAAACCAAGCCCCAGATCGCCGAGTACGGCTGTTTAAACATGGGTGCCACAGCTAGGCTCACACCTAGGGTCTAGCCTACATTCCTCCATCTCATCTGCCAAGGACTTGGTGAAAGACTTGGCTTAAGGGCAGGCTTCATTTCCCAGTTCCAGGCAGAGTTCTGCAGTGAGTGAAAGGAGCAGAGCTCCAAGGTTCTAGGTCCTAGATGAGGTCAGGGAAGTTGGGCTCAGCTCTGTGTCCTCAGGGCTTGGACAGCTCCCCTTCCTCCCTCTCCCCTCTTCTGGTCCCTAATTCCCCATCAAGGCTTGGCTCAAGCACTGTCTCCTCTAGGAGGACTCTCCTGAGGGTCTCCCCTTCTAAGCACTTCCTTCCGGAACCCGATTCAGGGGTTACACTGTATAGATTTGGAATTTATTTTCATGTATCTTCCTTTATAGAAGGTGAGCTTCCCAGGGCTGGGGCCGTTACATTTTGGTCTTTCCTGCCTGGTACCCAAGGAGGGCCTTCATCCATTCTTTTTTTTTTTTTTTTAAACCCTTAACTTCTGGGTATTGGCTCCATGGTGGAAGAGTGGTAAGAGTAGGCAATGGGGATCAAGTGACTTGCCCAGGGTCACACAGCTGGGAAGTGTCTGAGGCTGGATTTGAACCCAGGACCTCCAGTCTCTAGGCCTGACTCTCAATCCACTGAGCTACCCAGCTGTCCCCTCTTTAACCATTCTGGTCCAAATTGAAATGCATTGGAATGGATTTGTAGCTGTGTGACTGGGTGAATCCCTTAACCTTTTTCAGCCTTCAAGGACTCTATAAAGTGGGGGTGATCTAGCTGTGACGCCTGCCTCAAAGGTAGGTCTGAAGCTCAAATGAAACAGTAATGCATGTAAAAGACATATTGTAAGCCTTTAATGGGCACGGAAATATAAGCTGTTCTTAGTCTTGTTGTTATCATTACATAATACTTGGGATTGGTGTATTTTCTCCCCCATTAGATAAAAGAGCTCCTTGACGATGGGGATCAACATTTTTTTTTTTTTTTGCATCTTTATATTCTCAGCACTTAGCACATTGCCTGGAACATAGTAGGTGCTTAGTAAATGGGCAGCTAGGTGGTATATGATGGGACTTGGGACTAGGAAGACTTGCATTTAAATTCCACCTCAGGCACTTAATAACTATAGGGCCTTGGGCAAGTCACTTAACCTATCTTCACCTCAGTTTCCTTATCTGTAAAATGGGGATAATAATAGCATCTACTCTCTAGGGTTGCTGTGGGAATCCAAGGAACCAATGTTCAGGAGAGCATTTTGGAAACCATAAAGACCTCGATGAAAGCCAGGGATGATGATGATGATGATGATGATGATGATGAGGACGATTCAAGGAGTTGTTTCCAGGATCTCTGCTTAATCTCAATAAAGGCATCCAAAGATTTTGGAGAGTGGACAGTTAATCAACAAGCATTTAATAAGTATGTTCTGGCCACTGACTTCTGGGACTACAATAAAAGGGGGGAAAATGCCCAGTCCTTGCTATCAGGGAGCTTCCGGTCTAATGGAGATAACATGATGAAGATGCCAAATTAGATACGTCCAGGAGATGCTGGAGGGGACCTCAAGAGGAAGGCATTAGGATAAGGGAGGACTGGAAAGGCCTTACTGTGGAAGATGAGTCTTTAGCTGACTCTTGAAGGAAGCTGGAGAAACCAGGAGGTGGAGAGACTTTGAGGCATGTATACAGGGAAGTAGATGCACAGTAATTTGGGATGAGGAAAAGTGCCAGTCCCTGGGCAGGCCCCAAAAGACTTCCTCATTGAAGATGACCCAGGAACTGAGTTTACAAGGAAGAAAAATCCTCTGGAAGGAAGAAATCAGAATGCAGAGAAATTCTGATTTAATGCCAAGCCAAGATCTCAAAGCACATAGGAGTCTATCTCAAGCAATCAATCAACTACCATCCATTCATTATCTGCTATGCCAAGTGCAGGGATACAAAGATAGCTCCTGCCCTCAGGAACCAGCCATTTTATTTTCCTTCAGGAAAAGAATACAGTGAAAACACACGGTTAATAGGGGCAGCAACGACCCACAGATTTGCTTATCCCACATCCCATGAGAGCCCTTCAATTAATTATTTCAGGGCCTGAGGAAAGAGCAGTGTATTCTCTAGTGACAGGGACAGGGCTGGCCTTGGTATTGGAACAATATGGCTATTCTCTTCCTTCACTCCCTCCTTGCCTCTTTCCTTCTCTCCCCACTTCCTACCTCCTTCTAGCCTCCCTGGGTGACATTAGATGAATCACTGGCCAGAAAATGAGGAGAGTCATTTTTTTTTTAACCTCAAGGGCAGAAGGAAAACAAATGGGACTTATTCCTGACCTTAGACTTGGAGAGTCTGGGAAATGCTTGAAGTTTTTCAAGGGAAGTCTCCAGAGAAGCTTTGATTAATGAATGAACACATGAACAAATAGAGTCAACAAATAGTATAGCTTCTCCTTATCGATCTCCTCAAGAACCAAGTGGGACCGACAGGTACAAGAATAGACAATTACATAGGGTTCCGGGCTTGAGACTTGGAAGGGATCTTAAAAAATAGCTAGTCTAGGGGGCAGCTGGGTAGCTCAGTGGATTGAGAGCCAGGCCTAGAGACGGGAGGTCCTGGGTTCAAATCTGGCCTCAGACACTTCCCAGCTGTGTGACCCTGGGCAAGTCACTTAACCCCCATTGCCTAGCCCTTCTGCCTAAAAGGGTTTAAAAACAAACAAATAAATAAATATAAAAAAAATAAAAATTGGCAAATACGAAATATTAAAAAAAACCCACAGCTAGTCTAACAATGTAGAGTTGAAGAAATAGCCCCAGAGAAACTAAGGGACTCTTCCCAAGCAGCCAACATCAGAGAGAAGTTGCAAATCCCATTGATAGCCTCCCAATCCATTGCTCTCCCATTATCCCAGGGGTTTTCCAAATGTTTTTTTTTAACCCTTACCTTTTGTCTTAGAATCAATACTCTGTATTGGTTCTAAGGAAGAAGAGCAGTAAGAGCTAGACAACTGGAGTTAAGAGACTGCCCAAGGTCACCCAACTAAGAAGTGTCTGGGGTCAGATTTGAACCTAGGACCTCCCACCTCTGGTCTCTGGTCCTGGTTCTCCATGTACTGAACCATCTAGTTGTCCCCATTTCCAAATCTTTTCATCCCTTCTCAAACCTCCCCTAGCTCTTCCTTCTCCTACCTTGTTGGCTGAGGTCCTTGTCTCATTTTTGGCTGAGAAGATTGGGGCCTTCACCCAGAGATCCCTCTTATTCCATCCCCCTCATCTGGAGTCACTCAGATGCCTTCTTCAGCTATTTCCCTCTATTCACATGAAGGGGAAGCTTGTTGACTTGTTGGGCTGACTTGTGTCCCCCAAGTAGAATGTGATCTCCTCAGGAGGCAGTGTGGTGCAGGGGGTAAAGAGCAGGACTTGGAGTCTGGAAGAACTGGGGTTAAACGGGATGCTTCATCTGCTCTCAGCAATACAACGATGCAGGGCAATTTGGAAGGACTCATGACAAAGGATGCTCTACCTCCAGGGAAAGAACTGTTGGAGCCGGAATGCAGATCAAAGGAGCCGATTTCTCCCATTAGTTTATGTTTTTATTTTGGGGTTTTGGCTTTAGATGAGTATTCCCATCACCACTGAACAATATGGAAATAGGTTTTACAGGATAATACACGTATAACCCAAGATCAGGTTGCTTACCATCTCCGGAAGTGGGGAGGGAAGGGAGAGAGGACGGCAATTTGGATCTTATCGCTTCTGAAAACAAGTGTTGAACATTGTTACGATGTGCAGTTGGGAAAATCAAATATCTTTCAATAAAAAAAGAATGAGAACAAGTGGATGTTTGCTAGCTTGCTTGGTCCTTTGTGCTTTAGCTGAAAGAGACGGTTGAGATCCAGGGTCAGAATGGCGAGCCAGCAGGTGATCCAGAGGCGAAGCCCTGCTCGACTTTATAGCCAGCTGTTGGGCCTGAAGTCTCAGGTAGGTTTGATTGAAGGTAGGCAAGAGGAGGGGATGATGACAGCTCATTGATTTGCTGGGTCACCTTCATTCTTGTTCAGTTGTTTTGACCATGTCCTACTCTTGGTTGGTTTTCTTGGCAAAGCTACTGGATATGATTTGCCTTTTCCTTCTCCAGCTCATTTAATAGAGAAGGAACGGAGGCAAACACTTGCCCAAGGTTACACAGTAAATATCTGAGACTAGATTTGAACTTGGGTCTTCCTGACACCAGGCTAGGCACCTAGCTAACTTAGGTCACACTACTAGATCAAAAATGCTGTGTAGATGGGGCAGCTGGGTAGCTCAGTGGATGGAGAGCCAGTCCTAGAGACAGGAGGTCCTGGGTTCAAATCTGGCCTCAGACACTTCCCAGCTGTGTGACCCTGGGCAAGTCACTTGACCCCCCATTGCCTACCTTTACCACTCTTCTGCCTTGGAGCCAATACACAGTATTGACTCCAAGATGGAAGGTAAAAAAAAATGCTGTGTAGAAACTGCTGTAAGTCTGAGCCTCCTCTCCTCAGGGCCTGAGATGAACTAATCAATCAATCAATATTTATTATGTGCCTCCTCTAGGCCAGATACTATGCTAAGCATGAAAGAAGCAAAAGACAGGCCCTGCTCTCGAGGAGCTTATAATCGAATAGGGGAGACAACATACAAACAGATGTAGTCAAAGCAAGCTGTATACAAGATTATGCAAGTGTGGGAAGAAATGTTTTGCTTTATTTTTATAGCCAATATAGCGAACTGATGATAGAGAGTGCTAACCGCTGGTGGCTAACGTCAGAGAAAACACGTCAGTGGGGACAGCTAAGTGGCTCAGTGGATTGAGAGTCAGGCCTGGAACAAGTCTGCCTTCAGCTGCTTCTCGGCTGTGTGATCCTGGGCAAGTCATTTATCCCCATTACCTAGCCTTTACTGTTCTTCTGCTTTGGAAACAACACACACAGTATTGATTCAAAGATGGAAGGTAAGGGATTAAAAAAAATAGAAATACTGGACCAGTTTTGAACTGATCGTATTAGAGAATCACCCCCAACCTTCAGGAGTACATCCAGAATCCCAAAGAGGAGAAGGAAATTCAGAAAGCAACAGACAAGAATGGCAGTGATTGATGAGATGGATATCTTTTTTTTTTTTTTTTTTTTTTTAAACCTTTAACTTCTGTGTATTGGCTCCAAGGCAGAAGAGTGGTAAGGGTGGGTAATGGGGGTCAAGTGACTTGCCCAGGGTCACACAGCTGGGAAGTGTCTGAGGCTGGATTTGAACCTAGGACCTCCTGTCTCTAGGCCTGGCTCTCTATCCACTGAGCAACCCAGCTGTCCCTGAGATGGATATCTTAAAAATCCCGAGCTCCATGTACGAGAGACTCTCAGTACTGCAACAAGACGTTTTCCAGGTTTTCTTTTCTGTTCTTGTTTATCAAATTCCCAAGAAAAAGAACTTCTTCCTCTAGGGTTAGCTTAAGAAGATCATTCAATTCCATACAGAGGAATTTACATTTGGTCCTCGAAATAACTGGGAACTCTAGTGAAAGGTCTGGGATTAGAGACACAATGAACCATTTGAATGAATGAATTCTGTTTATAACCTTCCCCGTATGAAAAAGTCTCCTAGATCAGAGGTTTCTGGTCAGCGGCGGGGAGCCAGGATGCATGATTTCACATTTGTTCCTTTCAAGGGATCCATCATTTTCAGCTACTCGTGTTATTTGGAGATGTACCTAAGATGGCACACCTGGTGTTTGCTCTGGGGTGGTGAAGTGGAGAGGGTGCTCATACTACTTAGTTTTTTAAAACTCTTTCCTTCTTACAATCTATTGGTTCTAAGGCAGAAGAGAGATAAAGGTTAGAGGATTAAGTGACTCACCCAGGGTCACACAGCTAAGAATTATCTGAGGTCAAATTTGAATCCAGGACCTTCCAAATCTCCAGACCTGGTTCTTTATCTACTGAGCCACCTTGATGCCCCTTTCATAGCACTTTTAGTAACATGGGAACAACTAAGCTTTAGCCACTAGTTTTCAAGAATTATTAGTTCAAACAGAAAGCTATGCAATGGTATTTGAGCAGCTGCATCACAGGCAAACTCTTCCTAAGCCCTCTGACCCATCCTATGCCCTTTCCCTTCATTCAACCTCTCCAGCATCATTTAATATTACATGACATGAAACCTGCCTATGGGCCATGTTTTCTGCTATTTGCCCTAGGAAGAAAGCTCTTTTTTTTTTAACCCCTTACCTTCCATCTTGGAATCAATACTGTATATTGGTTCCAAGGTAAGAGTGGTAAGGATAGGCAATGGGGGTGAAGTGACTTGCCCAGGGTCACACAGCTGGGAGGTATCTGAGGTCAGATTTGAACCCAGGACCTCCCATCTCTAGGCCTGGCTCTCAATCCACTGAGCTACCCAGCTGCCCTCTCTCCCTATTTTTAATCCTACTTGGGGATCAGGTTCTATGGACTTCACTGAGGCTGATCCTTAGTCAAGAGTCACAGGTAGAATCAATTCCTGGGCTCATATTTGAGGTGATCCCATCTACTCCAGTGTCAAAACTTTGGAAGACTCAAGTCAGCTCTATGTCATGAGAAAGCTATGAAGGAAGGCTTGAGTGGAGGTCAGAGCCTATTATTTTCTTTTTTTAGAAAATGTATTTACTTTATTTTTCAATTAAATGTAGAAAATTTTTGAAAAATTTTTAACGTTTTAGGATTCAGATTTTTTTCCCTCTCACCTTCCCCTCCACTCTCCAAGGCAGTAAATGGTCAGATATGTTATACCAGTACTTCCATGGCATACATATTTCCATATTGCTTATGCTGTGACAGAAGACACTTATCACACAGCTCCTGAAGGAAATAAAGTAGAAGATGGCATGCTTTGATCTGAACTCAGACTTCAATGATTCCTTTTTTGGCTGGGAGAGCATTTTCCATCATGGGTCCTTTGTGGATATCTTGGAGACTTGCTTTGCTGATAATTGTTTAGTCCTTCCCAGTTGATCGTTGTGCAGCATTTCTGTTGCTGTCTACATTGTTCTCCCGGTTCTGCTCACTTCACTTTGCATCAGTTCATACAAGTCTTTACAGCTTTTTCTGAACTTACTGGCTTGCCATTTCTTATGGCCGCGTAGTCTTTCATTACAACCACATACCACAACTTGTCCAGCCATTCCCCAAGCGATGGACGACCCCTCAGTTTCTGTCTATTGTTTTCTAACCTCTCGATTTAGGGACACGTTTTAGCTACGCCCTAGCACCAATCGCTGCCCATCTAGATTGTAAGTTCCTGGGAACAAGGTCTCTGTCTTGTTATTTCATTTTTGTGTCTCTGACCAATCTATCAATAAACATCAAAATGGACATCTCTCCTGTGTTCATTGATGACACCAAAATAAAGATGGCAGAAGCCCTGCCCCCAAGGAACTTAATTGAGGCCAGTGGGTCTCTCCTATTGGCAGGAAACAAAACAAACACATATAAATAAATACAAAATGAAAAGTCAATATAAGGCAACATTGGGTTGAGGAATCTCTGATGCCACAGTCTTAAGGTTACACATTTTGAGTTGGAAGAGATCTTAGAGACCATTGTGTCTGGCCTCATCTTCATTTTACATATGAGGAAACTGAGGCCCAGAGAGATTAAATAACTTGTCCAAGTCACTCAACTAGTAAAGTTTGAGATGGCATCTGAACCTAGGGTCCTGCTGACTTTAAAGTACAGTGTCTACTCCTCTATATAATATAGCCCCATTTTTTTTTTGTGTGTGTATGGCCTTGCTTTGTTTTATTTATTTATTTTAATTTTTTTTTATTTTAAACCCTTAACTTTTTTTTTGTGTGTGTATTGACTTATAGGTGGAAGATTGGTAAGGGTAGGCAATGGGGGTCAAGTGACTTGCCCAGGGTCACACAGCTGGGAAGTGTCTGAGGCCAGATTTGAACCTAGGACCTCCTGTTTCTAGGCCTGACTCTCAATCCACTGAGCTACCCAGCTGCCCCTATTTATTTTAATTTTGAGGCAAACAGGGTTAAGTGACTTGCTCAAGGTCACACAGCTAGTAAATGTCTTAGGCTGGATTTGAACTCCAGGAGATGAGTCTTTCTGCCTCTCGGCTCAGCACTCTTTTCACTGCATTACCCAGCTGCCCTTCTATACAGGTTTAATAGTGATTGAACTGAATGAAAGGAGCTGAGAAATGCCCCGCATGGAGCCTCGGAGAAGTTCCTTAAGTTCTTGGGCCTCAGTTTGCTCCTCTGTAAAATGAGAGGTTTGGCCTGGAGGGCCTCCAAGATCCTCCCTATCTCTGGAGCCAGGCAACTAAGCAAGAATGGGCGGAGAAGCCAGCATTTAGGAAGGGCGACCTGACCATTTCACCGCCCTGTCCCCAAAGGTACTGCTAAGGCAACATAATGCGACAGGAAGAGACCAACCGCGTGGCCTGGGACCCAGCTTGTACTGGGAGCTTTGCGCCTCTTTGCAGAACTTGCCAAAGCTTGTGCTCGGCTGGCAGAGCCTTCCAGAGGCAGCGTCCCCTCCGTGCCACGGTGAGGCCTAGGAAGAAGGTTTTCCCCTGACCCACCGGCATCCTTTACAAAGGCACCGAGCTCAGAGCGCGCCGTGAGCTGGGAGGCCTCTCCCACAGGGCCAGGAAGGATGGCCCACAAGACCCCGCAAGGGAAGGATGCCCGGGCCTGGCGAAGCAGGAGCAGCGGGCCCAGCGCTGGGGATCTCGGGGAACAAGCCGCGTCTCCCCTCTAACTCTGCTCCAGAGGTGATGACTCACAGCCCTTTGCAGCAGTTCCAGGGTAATTAGGGGCCTCCCTGCAATAATAATAACAGCCTACACTTGCACCACTTTTAACTTTTCAAAGTTCTTTCTTGGTTATTCTCTCATCTTGTCCTTACAGCAACTCGGTGGGAGAGGGGGAGGGGAGGGCAGGGAGGGCAGAGGAGGGGGAGCCTCGACTGGCTCCAGTTGCCCAGATGGGACAGCCGAAGCCCAGAGAGGGTCAATGACTTGTAGGAGATCATCCAGTTTATTAGTCTGGTTCTTCGTCCTGCATTCTCTCCATTAGGCTATTCTAACTTTCCTCAGCCTGACGGAGGGCAGGAAAAAATCTGCAGGGACCGACTCCCCAAATATCAAGGATGGGGAGAAACCCCCCTCCTTCCCCCTGCCTCGCCACCAGTGGAACTCCTCTCCATCCTTGAAAGCTGAGCAGAAATACTGCTTCCTCCAGGAAGCCTTCCTGGTTATGGCCGGTCAGTTTCTGGCTCCTGGTCAGTCTCTCTGGGACGCTGGGTCTTGGCTGGCTTTTGTTGACGGATCATTCGGGTTTTGGGATTATTTCTGCATGTGTGATGGGTGTCTGACAAGTGCAGGCTTGCGGGTCTAACCTCTCCACGTGGGAGACGTGAGGGAGCTTGTTTCCGGGAGAATCGGGCAGCCAGGCAAGGGGAATGCCCGGGACAGAACGCGCCATCAGAGATTCCAGAACCGGTTCTGGTGGTCCGATGCGTGTGCGAAAGAGGAAGCTCTTGGCTTGGCTGTGGAGGCTCTGTGGGGTTCAGCCATCTCCTCGTTCGAGGATTCCTTAGCTCGTGGCAGGTGGGGTGAGATCCTGATGACCCACCAGGGGAGTTCTGAGAGGAGGGAAAGTGAGTCATGGGATCCCAGGCTGGGGCTTTAGCTAGAGAACTTACTCTGCCAGGGATGGGGCAATGAATGGATAGGCCACTGGGCCTGGAGTCAGGAAGAGGAGCTCCAATGCAGCCTCAGACACTTCCTAGCTGTGTGACCTTGGACGAGCCACTTAACTCTGTTTGCCTCAGTTTCCTCACCTATAAAATGAGCTAGGGAAAGAGCGGCGAGTCATTGCAGAATCTTTTCCAAGAAAACCCCAAATGGGGTCATAAAAGAGCCTGATATGACCGAACGACAACAAACCGTATCTCCCCAAATGGATTGTAAGATCATGGCGGACAGAGCCATGTTTTGTTTATCTTGTGTCTCCCACAGCATCATGTGCATCTCTAGCTCCCACTTCCTCCCACGGGAAAACGAGAAGGTTTAATCATAAAATTTCAAATGTTACAGCAGGGGCTCAAAAGGCACTTGCTGAAGGGTTTTGGAATACTTATCAGTCCTTTCATAGAGATATTTTTTAATTTAATTTAACTTTTTAAACCCTTAACTTCTGTGTATTGGCTCTTTGGTGGAAGAGTGGTAAAGGTGGGCAATGGAGGTCAAGGGACTTGCCCAGGGTCACACAGCTGGGAAGTGTCTGAGGCTGGATTTGAACCTAGGACCTCCCATCTCTAGGCCTGACTCTCACGCCACTGAGCTACCCAGCTGCCCTCTTATCAGTCCCTTCAGAGGAGCCCAAAGAATTCCCTCAAAGTCAGCAGGTAGCCCATAGTTTCAGAGACTGTTAGATACCCGGGAGGAAGTGGAAAGAAAGTGGAAAGAATTCAGATCCTGGAGTCAGAATCAACATATAAGCACTTATTGAGCACCTACTATGAGTCAAATATTGTGAAATACAATATAACAAACATTTATTAGGCACCTAATAAATGCCGGGCTTTTGGAGACACAGAGACAAAAATGGACCAGTCCCTGCCCTCAGGGCATACATTCTGCTGGGAAATGGGGTGGGATTAGTAAAGAGTGAGGGAGGGGGGCAAAGAACCATGCTTAAGTGCCTCCCACATGCCTGTCCCTTTACAACTATTAGTTCATTTCATCCTCACAAAAACCTGTGATGGAGATGCCCATTTACAGATGAAGAAACTGAGGGAGACAGCTGAAGTGACTTATCCAGGATCACACAGCCAGATTTGGGCTCCCGTCTTCCTGACTCCAGGGCAAGTGCTCCCCCTGGCAGCCTTTAGTAGCAAGGCAATGAAAAGAAGCTTACAAGAGGACACGAGCTCTTCTTCTAAATCTGCTGCTTATTACTTCTGTGTCCTTGGAAAAGCGGCTTCTCTTCCATGGCCCCAAGTTTGCGCCTTTATTAAACGGTCAGGGCTGGATTCAAAAGCTTCGAAGGCTCGCCCAAACCCAGAATCCTTAGCGAGGTGGTCCAAGCCCCCAGGATTACAAAGGATGGAGTCAGCGGGAGCCCCCTCCTCGCTCGCATGTCCTCACTCCAGGCTCTTTCTGTGCAGGAAGCCGGTGCTGAAGGGGCTCTCCGGGCTGTCTCAGAAGCTGGAGAGGGAGAACCCAGGTGTTCAGTGCCTAAGCCTCTCTAGCTCCCACTTCCTCTCACAGGAAAATGAGAGGGTTGAGTCATAAAATTTCAAGTACAGTCATAAAAGACACCTTTGGGGGGGAGTTCCCAGGCATAGATGTGTGTGTGTGTGTGTGTGCGTGTGTGTGAGTGCACGTGTGACGAGCTGAGACAGGTGTCCCACAGCAAAAACCCGCCCCTGCCTCTCCCTGGGGCTAGGCATGGCCAGGTGTGATCTCTTGCCAATCTAAACCAAGATGGCAGCCAGCTGCTGACAGGCAGGTTATCTTGGCACAGTCCATACACATCTTCCAAAAAGCCCTTCATGTTCCTGGGGCCAAGAACACCCCTCCTCCCCCATTGCCCTCGGAAGAACACGTGTACTGCAGCGGAAATTTAATCCCCGAGGTCCCAACTCGTTCACACTTACATCAGTTAAAATGTCATTTCTGAAGAGATATGTGATCCTTCCCAGCAGCCTCGGGAGATTTGGGGATCAGCCCTTGACCCCCACCCTGCTCAGTTTCTTTTCTGATCCTTCCCACAGAAGGAGGAAGTCACATTTCATTTCTTTCCTTTCTCTTAAAAACATCATTTCTTATCGCCTCTTTCTTAGTACCACAGGAAAACCCAAACCACCTCACTCCCAGCTGAATCCTTGCTTGTAATATTGTAACGCGAAGCAGAAACACATGTTACACGAACGCCTCGCCAAGCTAGGGAGCGTTCTCTCTCTTATTGGTCCCCCTCTTCTGCTCTTGTTTCATTTTTCAGACTTATCTTGGCGAAGAGAAAACCTAGCTTCGTGCTGGCTTCGGTCACATCTTTTCCATTATTATAGTTTGATCCTTTTTTTATCCTCCATCTTGGTAGCATCCTCCATCAATCTCCAATCAATGAATGAATAAAACTTTAGTGTAGCCACAGCACTGTATTCCATGCTGGGAGCGCATAGACAGAAGTGAAACAATTCCTGACCTCAGGGAGCTCGTGTTCTCCTGTGGGGAGAGAGAGGTGGGTCCATACATAGGTGTGTATTATAAGGGTTAAAATGAATGATTTGGCTAAATATATGAAAATTATAAATGTTTTATTTACAAAAGAGGTGGAAAGAGTAAAAGCAGAGGAATAAAAAAGGGTAGAGAAGACATTAACCTATCTAACTAAATATTGTTCCAGTGCTTGGCTCACCCAGGACTTGTTAACCTTCAACCAGAATTAAACTCTCTCCAGAAGACAGGAAGGGAAAGCCAGCTATCCACTCACCCAAGTTCCTGCCAAAAGGCAGATCAAGACAATGACTTGAGCTCAAGGTGACTCCTGAGGCTGACTTTCTTCTTTGAGCTCATAAGGGCCAATCACAGATTCCAAATCATCTAGCATTGCCCAGAGGGCAGTGTTTGTGGGAACTAGTTTGTACCTTCTGGAGGGGTGAATACTCATCAAAAGTGTTCACAGTTTCTGAGGGCGTGAAATTTCTGATTGAGTTAGAAAAAAAAGTGGAACTCTCCAAGTATCTTGCTGGCTTCTCCCTTAGCACTAGGTAGGGTGTGACTGCATTAAGTGGTTTGCTAGCTCTTCCACCTAATTCAAGCTTGTGTCCATTCAAAGTTATTGTTAACCAAAGTGTTAACTCCAACTAGGAAAAGAGAATAAAGGATTCCCTTTTCACAAGTGTGAACTCAAAGAGAATCAAGAATTCCCTTTCACAGTATATAATTAAAAAAAAATCCTTATCTTTGGTCTGGAGATCAATACTAAGCATTTGTTCCAAAGCAGAAGTGCTGTAATGGCTAGGCAATTGGGACTAAGTGACTTACCTAGGATCACACTGCTAGGAGGTGTCTGAGGCCAGATTTGAACCCAGACCTGGCTCTCAATCCACTGAGCCATTCAACTACCCTTATACAATTAAAAAAAAACATATTTTTATTATCATGCAAAACCCATTTCCATATTGTTGTATGAGTATCCTCATATGTAACCCCCCTCCAAAAAACAAAACAAAACATAAATACACTGATGTGAAAGATGACTCCAACAGTTCTTTCTCTGGAGGTGGAGAGCATTCCCTGTCAGGAGTCTTTTGGGTTTGTCCCAGATCATTGCATTGCTGAGAGTAGCCAAATTTTCACAGATAATCATTGTCCAATATTGCTGTCACTGGGTACAATGATCTCCTGGTTCTACTTATTTCACTCTGCATCAGTTCATGTAGATCTCTCCAGCTTTTCCTCACATCATCTTGCTTATCATTTCTCATAGCACAATAGTATTCCATCATTGATATATACCAAGATTTGTTCA
The DNA here is from genome assembly GCF_016433145.1 of Gracilinanus agilis. Classification (NCBI taxonomy): domain Eukaryota; kingdom Metazoa; phylum Chordata; class Mammalia; order Didelphimorphia; family Didelphidae; genus Gracilinanus; species Gracilinanus agilis. The sequence continues at coordinate 18,412,308 of NC_058131.1, read as the reverse complement.
GCCATTCCCCAATTAATGGACCTCCTCTCAATTTCTAATTCTTTGCCACTACAAAAAGTTGCTATAAATATTTTTGTACAGGTAGGTCCTTTCCCCTTTTTATTATCTCTTTGGAATACAGATCCAGTAGTGGTATTACAGTATCAAAGAGTATGCACAATTTTATAGCCCTTTGATCATAGTTCCAAATTGCTTTCCAGAATGGTTGGATCAGTTCACAACTCCACTAACAATGCATTAGTGCCCCAATTTTGCCACATCCCCTCCAACATTCATCACTTTCTTTTACTCTATACCTTATTTTTTTTAAAAGGTTGTTTGGGAGTGATGTTACTAGCAACTGTGAGCATCAAGAAAGGCTTCATGGAGAAGGGGGTACTTGAATTGAATCCTGAAGGAAATTCAGGATCTTAGAAAGTAGAGATAAGGAGGGAATGTGTTGCTCAGATCAAGGTTGGAGATGGAGTGGATTGTGTCCAGAGAGCAGAAAGCTGTATTTCTAAGAAGACCTGTTTGTTTGGGACCACTCTTAGGTAGTTGGGACAACTTTCTCAAGTATTAGGATCTTTAATTCAGAGACTCAAAGGAAGTCACAGGGGAATCTTTAGAGATCAGAGGATCCCATTGCCTCATGAGATGACTGAGGGAATTAAGCTTTAATCAATCTATCAATCAAAAACATTTATTAGGTGGTGCAGTGAATAGAATAACATTAGGCTTGGAATCATAAAATTCATCTTTCCATGTTCAATCAAATCTGACCTCAGATACTTACTAGCTGTGTGACCCTGGATAAGTCTCTTAATCCTATTTGCTTTCATTTCTTCATCTGTAAAATGAGCTGGAGAAGAAAGTAGCTAAACCACTCCAGTGTCTCTGCCAAGAAAACTCCAAAGGAGGTCAAGAAGAGTCAGATATGAATGAAACAAGGAAGCCATAACAATGACACTGGGCTAAGCACAAGGGATACAGCAATGGACAGTTCCTGCTCTCAAAGAGCTCCTAATCTAATGAGAGAGACAGCATGCAAACAAGTCAATAAATATATAAGACAAGTTGAAATCATGATGAATAGAAAACAATTAACAGAGGGAAGACAATGGAATTAGGAAGGGTCGGGGAAATAAGTTACCCACGACTTCTCAGCAAAAATGGGACAAGAACCCAGGACTGTGGCCTTCCAGCCTAGTGGAACCTTTTTTGCTTTGACCTCGAGAGTTCCTTGACACCCCCTCCCAAGATAGTTTTTTAAAAACTCTTACCTTCTGACTTAGAATCAATTCTCTGTGTTGGTTCCAAGGCAAAAGAGCAGCAAGGGCTATTTGATGGGAATTAAATGACTTGTCTAGGGTCCACCCAGCTAGGAGGTATCTGAAGTCAGATTTGAATCCAGGACCTCCCATCTCCAGGCCTGGTACTCCATTCACTGAGCCACCTAGCTGCCCCCAAGGCAGTTTCCTAGCTTGCATCCCAACTTCCTTCCTTCCTTCCTTCCTTCCTTCCTTCCTTCCTTCCTTCCTTCCTTCCTC
>NC_058131.1:18339849-18390866 GCF_016433145.1 Gracilinanus agilis | reverse complement strand
CTTTCTTTCTTTCTTTCTTTCTTTCTTTCTTTCTTTCTTTCTTTCTTTCTTTCTTTCCTTCTCCCTCCATGATGTTGAGAGGTTCTTTGAGAAGGCAAGGTGTGGTGGAAAGATCAGAGCTGTTGGAATAAGCCTGAATTCAAATTGGAGCCTGTTATTGGTGCTCTCTGGCTGACGGCTCTCAATGGAAGCTGGAGGGGAGCTAGCTAGTACACTTCCAAGTTCACAGTTAGGAGGCAGGGGCCTTGCTGTTTCCCTGGAGAGGGCAAGGCAGACAAAAAATCCTGACACCAGGGGGCCTTTGGTCTGAAGGAGAGCTTACGTCAGGTGTCAGTCTTGGAAAAAGAAAGGGAAGAAGCTGAGCCCTATCCTAGGAGTTGCAGCTCTTTGAGGGCACAATCATTTCAGTATTTTTTTGTTTTTGGTATTTCTGACATTTATCAAAGTGCCTGGTCCTGAGGGGTAGGGAATGGACTTGAGATTTCATTTGGCAAAGGGAACTTCCAGGTGAAGAAAGAACTTCTACCAATGCAGGACAATACATTCTTTGACACTTGGTTTTGGGGAGATGCCTAGAGTATTTTTTTTAAATTTAAATCTCTCACCTCCTGTCTTGGAATCAATACTATGTATTAGTTCTAAGGCAGAAGAGTAGTAAGGGCTAGGCAATCGGGGTTAAGTGACTTGCCCAGGGTCACACACAGCTGGGAAGTGTCTGAGGCCAGGTTTGAACTCAGGACCTCCTGTCTCTAGGCCTGGCTCTCAGTCCACTGAATGAGCTGCTCCCAGATACCCAGAGTCTTGGGTCCCAAAGCCAGGATATGTCGGAGGCAGAACTCAAGCTGGAATAGTCCTGGCTCTAATGCTGACTTTCTCTCTACCAAGCCATGGTGAATCTTCTTTGGCACTGAATAAAAACTTGGAATTACACAGAAAATGGAGAAGGCATCATGTATAAAAAGAATAGGAAATGAGATAAGGAGAGGCCCAGAAGAGAGCTTGGGTGATTCATGGGGTCCTTCAGGATTCAGAGAGAGAGAGAGAGAGAGACAGAGAGAGAGAGAGAGAGAGAGAGAGAGACAGAGAGACAGAGACAAGAGACAGAGACAGAGACAGAGACAGAGACAGAGACAGAGAGAGAGGTGACCTTCAAACTATGATCAGATAAGACATTCTTGAACTCAAGAGTCCTGGTGGGTGTCCAGGGCCCCAGCAATCTCCAAGACTGGCTCTCCTTCCTGACTTCACTGGAATAGGAAATTTTCTGATGAGGAAATTCTCCCTCCCAATGCAATTAAAGTCCTTTCTCCACTTTCTGGACTTAGAGAGTTGTCAGGAGCATTTTTTCTTAAACCCTTAACTTCTGTGTATTGGCTCATAGGTGGAAGAGAGGTAAGGGTGGGCAATGGGGGTCAAGTGACTTGCCCAGGGTCACACAGCTGGGAAGTGTCTGAGGCCGGATTTGAACCCAGGACCTCCCGTTTCTAGGTCTGACTCTCCATCCACTGAGCTACCCAGCTGCCCCCTGTCAGGAGCATTTTGAAGTCAAGAGACTTACATAGGGTCACTCAGTCTGCATGTGTTGGAGGCTGGACTGGAATCCAAGACTTAAGACTTTGAGGCCAATTCTCTATCTACTATACAATCTTGCTGTTAATAGAATTTTTATTCTATATATTTCCATCTACGTATCTACCTATTTATATATAACAGAACTAATAGAATAGATTTAGGCTTGTTAAAGCCATCAAGAGTTAGACAAGGCATTTCTGAACTCAAGTCCTGGCATCGTGTCTGATAACCCCAGAGTCATCCGACCTTCGAGGCCATCAAGTAAAATGGTTTCATTTTCCAGAAGAGGAAATTGAAGTTAGAGAAACTGAGTAAAATGCCCAAGTTCACCTTTTCCCAAGGCAGGATTTGAACTCAATTCCTTTGCCTCCAAAGCATGAGGTTTTCCGACGACCTCAGACTGGGACAGAGAGTACTAAATGTCCTCAGTCCTCCCTCAGACCGTTCCACTGAAGGCTGGTTATTTTTATCATTTTTCAGTAACTGAGTGTCCCTAATTGAACTCTTTCCAGTCTGGTCACACATGTTCGTCAGCTGGCGAAGAGGCATGAACAGAGTGATTGTATTTCCCCAATTTGGCTTGTTGTAGTGATCGGTGCAGAGGAAGAAGAGGCTTTTCTCTTCCAATGGGATGCCTCTCCTCCTCCCCTTACTTACTGCCTCTGTTATCTTGGGGGAAAAACAGGCAGCTTTAGGCCAAGCACCCAGTTCCTGAGATGTTTGAACTGTTAAACGTGTCTCATCATATCATTATACAATGCCAGAGTTTGAAGGAATATTAGACCATAGAATTTCCAACTTGTGAGGGTGGTTAGAAGGAATGGAGGAGCTAGGAAAGGCCTGAGAATATATAACTGTCAAGAACCTTAGGGGCAGCTGGGTAGCTCTGTGGATGGAGAGCCAGGCCTAGAGACAGGAGGTCCTAGGTTCAAATCCGGCCTCAGACACTTCCCAGCTGTGTGACCCTGGGCAAGTCACTTGATCCCCATTGCCCACCCTGACCACTCTTCTGCCTTGGAGCCAATACTCAGTATTGACTCCAAAATGGAAGGTGAGGATTTAAAAAACAACAACAAAAAAAAGAACCTTAGAATACAGACCAGATAGAGCTGAGAGGATTCTCAGAGATCATAAGGAATCCCACTCTTTTATCTTAGAATTGAAATACTTTTGCTATTGTTCTGTCATTTCAGTAGAGACTGACTGTTTGTGACCCTGTTTGGAGTTTTCTTGGCAAAGAAACTGGAGTGGTTTGGCATTTCCTTCTCCAACTTATTTTACAGATGAGGAAACTGAGGCTCACAGGTTGAGTGACTTGCCCAGGGTCACACAGCTAGTAAGTGACTGAGGCTGGATTTGAACTCAGAAAGACAAATCTTTCCTGATTCCAGGCCTGGCTCTCTATGCATTATGGTGCCATCTAGCGGAAGAACTTTAGGCCCAGAATACCCAGCTGTCTTCCCCGAGCTTACCCAGTGAGTTAGCAGCTTATGCAGGCTTTGAAAGTAGTTCTTTTGTCTCCTAGTCCAGGGCTTTCTCTGTTTGGCTTTCCCTTCTCTATTTGGTTTGTGGATGAGCCTCTAGAATAGAAGGCAAAGGCAGAAATCATGAGAAGTCCCTGTAAATGAATATTATAGAAACAAAAGAGGAAGTTATAGAATGAAAACTTATTCTTTTTTTAAACCCTTAACTTCTGTGTATTGGCTCCTTGGTGGAAGAGTGGTAAGGGTGGGTAATGGGGGTCAAGTGACTTGCCCAGGGTCACACAGCTGGGAAGTGTCTGAGGCCAGATTTGAACCCAGGACCTCCCATCTCTAGGCCTGACTCTCAATCCACTGAGCTACCCAGCTGCCCCCTGAAAACTTCTTCTAAAGATGACAGAATAGTCTTCCTTTCCCCCAGTGAGTGGTCCACTTGATGGGCATTGCAATGGCACCTGGCATATAAGTGCTAGAGAAGCAGGAGAACCCAGTGGTTCAATTTTCCTACTGGCTCTGAATCAGTGGAAATTGGGGCCATCCTTGTTCTCTTCACAAAGATAGCTTTCCTCCCATTTTATCACTTTTTATCAAGTTCCACTAATAGCATTTTGTACTTGGTGCTGGGGATGCAAAGATGAGATTGGGCAAGGCGCCTCCTTCCAGGAAATCTAAATTGAGTGGGAAGTGTAGTATGGGGCGGAAGTACGAGGGGCAGCTAGATAGAATGCTAGACCTGGAGTCAGAAAGATGAGTTCAAATCTGGCCTTAGATACTAGCTGTGTGACCCTGGGAAAGTCACTTAACTTTGTGGGTCTCAGTTTCCTCATCTGTAAAATTAGCTAGAGAAGGGAATGACAAACCACTCTGGAATCTTTGCTAAGAAGTCCCAAACAGGGCCACAAAGAGTCAGACAAAATTGAAATAATTGAACACATGAAAGACTGAAGTACAGCATCTCCCTCAATTTTTTTAACCCCTTACCTTCTCTCTTGGAGTCATTACTGGGTATTGGCTCCAAGGCAGAAGAGTGCTAAGAGTAGGCAACGGGGGTCAAGTGACTTACCCAGGGTCACACAGCTGGGAAGTGTCTGAGGCCAGATTTGAACCTGGGACCTCCCGTCTCTAGGCCTGACTCTCCATCCACTGAGCTATCCAGCTGCCCCCTCCCTCAATTTTTTAAAAAAAGTTATTTATCAAAGTATTCCAGAGGCTTTACCAAAATGCTAAAGGAGTCTGTGACCAGGAAAAAAAATGATTATGTCAGTCTAAGAGGGATAGAAAGTTCTCAAGATTAAATACAAAAGACAAAACTTTCAGGGAATCTGATGGGGAAGACAAAGGAGAGCTGCCTTACGTACCGTGTGGCCAACACAAAGTCCCTAAGATCGTCTCAGATCTGTAACAGAGATGTCCAGAAGGGGAAGCTGGGACAGCACCAGAGTCAGCCCAGAGTGAAGGGCGCCGAGGCCCAGAATGAGCTGAAACCAGCCATGCTAAGGACAAAAGGGACGGCTGTTTTGGCAACCACTTCTGATATGTGCTTGGCAGCTGGAGGATCCCTCCCTTCCCCTCGAATCGCCACATCAAATGGCGGCTCGGAAGTTTGGAGCCGGGTCACTGGGAGCTTTCTGATACCATCAGCAGAAACAGGGGAGTTTCTTTTAGGATTTTACCACTTTCCCAAAGAAGAGGAAGCACGGGGAGCTCATTACCATAAGATGTTGACAGTCTAAATAGGTCTTAACAGGATGGAGACAAACGCCTAGATGATTGGACAGGTAGAGGCAAGGGAAAGGGCTGGAGAACCCTCCTCGGAGGTTGGGGAAAGGTTGATATCTGACGATACCTGGACAGCTTTCCGTGACCTTGAATGAGAGCTCCAATCTTTTCCCAAAAGAATCCAAAGATCTCCCGGGCGCATGCAGGCTCAGGGAACCCAAGCTGGGATTGCCTCTGAAGCTCCACGTCTTAACGGAATTTCCTTTTGGTCTCCGGAGCAGCAAGTGGTGAAAAATTGAGAAAAAAGCATTGATTGTGTGGAGGGGAGGGACACCGACTAGACTCGGAGAGCTATTTCAGGGAATTGGAAGTAGGAAAAGAAGGCGATAAATTCCAGTTTCTTAGGATGAAAAGTCTGAATGCCAAACTTCTCATCACTAATGGCCAAAGAGAGAAGACCTAGGCTGGATGGAAAGCGGCTGATTTTGGCCTCAACGTCAGCAAAAGCTTCCTAACCATCGGAGGTATCCCAAAATGTCTCTGGCTGTCTCAAGAGATGAAGGGCCGCCCCTAAGGGCACCGGCCTTTACGTAGATACCTATAATCAGTGATCAGCAGCAGGGGGAGGGAATTCTCATTCAGGGACGGTTAGGAGGACCTCTGAGGTCATTTCCAATTCTGACGTTTTGTGATTCAATGACCCAATTGGGTTTTCTCACCAAATATGCTGGGGTAGTTTGCCATTTTCTTCTCCAGCTTATTTTACAGATGAAGAAACAGAGGCAAAAAGGATTAAATGACTTCTCCAGGCAGTACTCAATTCACTGTCCCACTTTGTTGTCCTTTGTCCTTGAAGAAGATCAAAATGATAGCACTGGGGATGTCTTTTCAATTCATTCATTCATTCATTCATTCATTCACTTATTTATTTATCCATCCACTCACTCATTTATTTATTTATTTATTTGTTTGTTTGCTTCTTTATTTATCCATCCATCTATTCATTCATCCATCCATCCATGTATGTATTTATTTATTTGTTTGTTTGTTTCTTTATTTATTAAACCCTTAACTTCTGTGCATTGGTTCCTTGGTCGAAGAGTGGTAAGGGTGGGCCATGAGGGTCAAGTGACTTGCCCAGGGTCACACAGCTGGGAAGTGTCTGAGGCCAGATTTGAACCCAGGACCTCCTATCTCTAGGCCTGACTCTCCATCCACTGAGCCACCCAGCTGCCTCCTAGGCATGTCTTTTGACTTGCACATAAATTGGATTTAAGTGAGGCAGAGTTGCACAAAGTCTTCAGCCTCACTCCCTCTTCCAGACAAAAGTCCGGATGGCTGGTGGTGGCCTGGGATGCAGTGGATGACTTGGCTTCTTTTTTTTTAAGTTTTTTTTTTTTTTTTAAACCCTTGTACTTCGGTGTATTGTCTCATAGGTGGAAGATTTGTATAGGGTGGGCAGTGGGGGTCAAGTGACTTGCCCAGGGTCTCACAGCTGGGAAGTGGCTGAGGCCGGGTTTGAACCCAGGACCTCCCGTCTCTAGGCCTGGCTCTCACTCCACTGAGCTACCCAGCTGCCCCACAACTTGGCTTCTTTGATGTCTAACAAAGTTCTAAGCTCAACACAGCACCTCCTTCTGCAGTCATTATGGCTATGGGGATAACTTGTTCTTATCTGCCCTTTCTGCTGAGGAGGTTTTTATTTTAATTTTAATTTAATTTTATTTTTTAAACCCTCACCTTCCATCTTAGAATCAATACTGGGTATTGGCTCCAAGGCAGAAGGGTGGCAAGGGCAGGCAATGGGGGTGAAGTGACTTGCCCAGGGTCACACAGCTGGGAAGTGTCTGAGGCCAGATTGAGGAGGTTTTCAGATAGCCTTCTAACTCACTTTTGGGTTTGGAGCCTCCTCCTGGTTTCGCCTGCTTACCAAGAGAGTTTTACCAGGATGTGACCGCTGCGCACGCTACAGCTCCTTGGAGCCACAGTTAAGAGTTAGGTGAAAGGTGGACACCAAAAGGGGAGGAGCAGCCCTGAAAAGGGCTCAGCACGCCCTCCCACCCGAGCTGAGCTGCTAGTTCTCTTGGTCCATCTAAAACACTCCCAGGGAGGAGCTGAGGCCAGCGATATGCCATCTGCTAAGCTCCAGACCTGCATCTCCAACTATTTCCTACTGAATGTCCCCAGTTATCTCAAACTCAGTGTATCCAAAATAGAACTCATTGTTTCCCCCCAAACTCTCTCCTCTTCCTAATTTCCCGACTGCTGTCCAAAGCACAATCACTTTCCCTGGCTCCCAGAGTTATGATCCTCAGGGTCAGAGAACGAAATATACTCCTGGAGTCAGAAAGTCCTGAGTTCGAATCTATCTTCAGACACACAGTAGTTGTGCGATCCTGGGCAAAATCATTTAACCTCTTGCTTTAAAAACTGGCCACTTGTGTCTTTTGACACAAGTTATTATTCCTATTAATTAGGAATTCCTATTAATTAATAAGAATGTTATTCCTATTAATTAGGAAAAAGCTGCATTTGAATCGGTTCCTTATTTATCTGGGAAATGAGACTTTTATTAGGGAAACTTTTTGCAAAGATTGCTTTTCCCTCAGTTAACTTTTTCCCTTCTAACCTTTGCTGTATTGTTTTGGTTTGTGCCAAACACTCAAAAAATGTTTAACTAAACAAAGTGATTCGCTTTCTGTCCTCCGATCCTCTCTAGCCCTTGGTTGGAACCCCTGAATTCTTCCCCTCTCCGTAAACAAAAAAGATAATTTCTTACGTCCTGTCTGCTGGCACAGGAACCAGTCCCAAGGTGTGGTCAGTCTGCAGCCTAAAGGAGGGAGCGATTGAGTATCAGTGGGGAGATGGTTGCTTCAGAGGACAATGCAGCTGGAGTGAGGCACTCAGGGCAGAAATATGGGCATATTTTGACATCTTTACTGGCATCCTCTACATCTTTTATCTGGTTACCTACCAACTTGACTAAAGAACCCTGGAAAAATCCAAGAACATGTTTAGAACAGTGGGTGTAGTGGAAACATTGAGCTTTGTGGCTGTAGCTCTGAGTTCAAGTCTTGACAGTTAGGCTTAATTTTTCTGGACCCTCTTTTCCTTCTGTGTTAAATGAAAACATTAGACTAGCTGAATGCTTAGTGGTCCATCCACGCCAACTCTTAGGGCTATGATTCCATAAATAAAAGTCATTCAGCATTGGAAGAAGAAGGAAAAATCATTTCTGAACCAAGAGATCAGAGGGTTCTTGGAGGAGGTGGCTAGTCACCCAGAGCATTATTGAGCTATTGTAGTGGTATCTAACAATTAGTCAAACAGCAAACATTTGTAAAGGGCCTTCGATGTGCAAGTCACTCTGCTATGTATTGAGGATGCCAGGAATAACAAGCAAGCTGATCCTTGCCCTCAAGGAGACCACATTCAAAAGAGGAGCTAGGTGATACGGTGGATAAAGAGATGGACCTGGCGGTAGGAAGACCTGAGTTCAAAGCTGGCCTTACATATTTACTAGCTAGGTGACTCTAGGTAAAGTTGTTTAACTTCAGTTTGCCTCAGTTTCCTCATCTGTAAAATGGAGATAATAAGAGCACCCACCTCACAGGGTTGTTGTGAGGATCAGATGAGATAATAATTGTAAAGTGCTGTTATTATTAACTGTTAATTATTATATATGTGTATATATGTAACACATATGTACATACATACACACACATGATAAATAAAAAACAAATACGAGGTGGAAAAAATAAAAGGTAGCTTAAGAAGGAGGGCAACAGCTTTTGGAGGAAAGAGTCAAGATGAAGGTGGTCCTGGAGCAGGAAGCAATGAGTTCCAAGAGATTCAGGTGAAGAAGGAGGGAAGATGGATAGTTTAAAGGCATGGAGGAGGAGATGGACTGTCATATATGTGAAACTGAGAGAAGACCAGTTTGGAAGGGCCATAGAGTGCATATGTACAGCACAGAGCACGTAGGGAGCCATTACAGGCTCTCAGAGACTTCATCCTAATTCTCATTTACACTGATGAGTTGGTGTTCCCAGAGGAAGGCTGCCTCCATTTCTTTCTCTGGGTTTTAGGAGGAGTAATGAGGAGTAATGGTTTGTCTTTCTCATGCTATTGTCTTGAGTCTCCATTGCCAATTACAATTAGCATCTCCTCTTTTTCACTGATTAATCCAATGGTGGATAGATGGACAAATGGTACAATGGATAGAGTGCTGCCTGGGCAAGTCACTTAGCTCTGCTTCAGTTTACTCATATGTAAAATGAGCTGGAGAAGAAAATGGCAAGCCGTGCCAGTATCTTTGCCAAGAAAACCCCAAGTGGGGTCATAAAGAGTCAGGTAGAACTAAAAAAATGACTAAACTGGAACCCAATAGTTATTGGGTTTCTGCAATCCAACTGGTCTCCCAATGCCATCTAACCAATTAAAATCAATTAGTTTTTTTTTAAACTCTTAACTTCTGTGTATTGGCTCCTAGGTGGAAGAGCAGTAAGGGTGGGCAATGGGGGTCAAGTGACTTGCCCAGGGTCACCCAGCTGGGAAGTGTCTGAGGCCACATTTGAACCCAGGACCTCCCGTCTCTAGGCCTGACTCTCAATCCACTGAGCTACCCAGCTGTCCCTAAAATCAATTAGTTTTTAAAAGGAATCTTTAACTCAAGAGATTATATTATATTAAGAACAGAAGTACACACATGGCTTCTTTCCAACTAGGAGTATGCTTTTCAAATACACACACACACACACACACACACACACACACACACACACACATATATATATATATATATATATATATATTTGAGGCAGCTGGGTGGCACAGTGGATAGAGCCCTGAGCTGGGAGTTGGAGAGGCCTGCATTCAAATCCAGCCTCAAATACTTATTAGCTGTGGGACCTTGGGCAAGTCACTTAACTTCTATCTGCTTCAATATCTTCAACTGTAAAACAGAGATATTCACAACATTAGGGTTGTTTTGAGAATCAAATGAATTAATATTTGTAAAATGCTTGGCACATGATAAGTACTTAAGAACTGATAAATAGAAATCAGTAAGATAGTTTTATATAGCCGTCTATCTTTTTGTCAAATGATGCCTTCTCTAATGGAAGGGAGACAGGGAAGGAGGAAGGGAAGGAGGATAGTTAACTGAGTATTTTAATGTAACAAACAAACAAATAAGTAAATTTAAATAAAAAAAATAAATACTTGTTATTGTTCCATTTCCAATAACCCTTCCCCTAAGAGCAGAAATGAAAAGAGGTAGAGACATCATGAAGAGGGACACCATTCATAGTACTGGACGAGAGCATTTGCGTTTGGGAGACAGCTGGTCGCAATTGGCTGCTGTTGTCCCTCCTCTCTTTCTCCCTATCCAGAGGCTTACAATAGTCCATGTCTCCATCACTATCAGGAAAGAGGGAGAGGTTGATCTGGCTGGTTAATGACTTTTGTTTGTAGAGTTCAGGATTAGGAGCCAGTCAAAAAGCCTTTCCCCTCCCTCCTCTATCATGTGGGAAGCAGATAGGAAATGGGTCATAGAATCCCTAAGCAAGGTGTGAAATCTCCCTGTGTGATTGAATCTGAAAGAGGACTGTGCATGCTCAGAAGGACCGGGCTCTCATTGGCCAGTCCCAGGTACATACTTAGGTATAATACACACATATATCCACGTATATACCTGTATAGATACATGCAAACACATTGATGAATATGTGTTATTCATCATTACCTAAAGATATCTAGGTCTTTGCTGCCCATGAGTTTTGTTTTCGTTTTTGCTTTCCCAGGATATTTTTATTTCATTAAATATGACTCACATTTTAAAAAGATCAACATTTTTTTTTAAGTTTGAGTTCCACAAATTGTGGTATATGGTGGTGGTGGAATACTATTATGCTGCTTGATTTCTACATGAACTAGAAAGACCTCCATGAACTGATGCGGAGTGAAATGAGCAGAACCAGGAGAACATGGTACACAGAAACTGAAACATTGTGGGATGATCAAATGTAACAGACTTTGCTACTAATAGCAATGCAATGATCCAGGACAATCTTGAGAGACTTATGAGAAAGAATGCTATCTGCATCTGTAGAAAGAACTGTGGGGGTAGAAATGCAGAAGAAAAACATATGATTTATCACTTTTTTTATATGGATATATGATTTGGGATTTGAATTGAAAAGATTACTCAATTACAAAAATGAATAATATGGAAATAGGTTCTGAGTGATAATACATGTGTAACCCAGTGGCACTGCTTGTCAATTCTAGGAGGGAGGTGGGAAGAGGGGAGGGAGAGAACACAAATCATGTAACCATGGAAAGAAACTAAAAAAAAAAAAATTATATTAAAAAAATTTGAGTTCCAAATTCTTTCCCTCCCTGCTGCCCTTCTCCTCTCCTTGAGAAGGCAAGGAATTCAATATAGATTATACGTGTGAAATCATGCAAAACATTTCCATATTAGCTATATTGCAAAAGAAAAAAGTATCTACAAAAAAATGAAGGAAGTTAAAAAAAGGTCGGCTTTAGTCTGTGTCCAGACTTGGTCAGTTCTTCCCCTGGAGGTGGAGAGCATTTTTCATCCTAAGTAAATCCTTCAGAAGTCCCTGAATTTTGGGATGAGGATTTCTTCTACTTGACCTGCAATGCTCTCTCCACTTGTTTTCTCTCTAATTCTACCTGTTGAAACTCTAGCCCTCAGCCAAGGTTCATGCCTTAATGTCACATCCTTTGTCAAGATTCTTGGAGACTCATGACCCGGAAGCGAGGAAGGAAGGGATCTTTGGAGTTCTGGGTCTAGGAGCCGGAGAAGGACTTCACAGAGGATGTGACATTTAAGCAGGAGCCTTGGAGGAGGGCTAGGATTTCAAAAGGCTTTAGAGCTGGAAGTTATCTTTCCCCATCCATTCCCCATCCCACTTCCCTTAATTTCCACCCTCTCATGCCCCACCAGAGAGATATCTCCTTCCTCTGAACTCTGATGACATTTTAAACTTTTCTTAATCAACCAGTCAGTCAACCAATCACCAAAAAAACCCAGAGCCGGAAGGGCTTTTTCAGAGGTTATTTAGTCCCACTCAGTCTTGAAAAAGGGATTCCCTCTTCACTCTCTTTTAGAAATGGCCATGTAGCTTCTGCTGGAAGTGTTCCAGGAAAAGAGAGAGCCCAGCTCATCTGTGGGCATCTCATTCCTCTTTGGGAGAACTCTGACGGTAAGCAAGTCTTTGCCAAAATCAAAAAGCCAAATTCGCCTCTTTTCAGCTTATGCCCAGTATACCTAAATTGGCAGTCTGGGATGAAACAGAACAAGTCGAATTCCTTTTCCAATTGGCAGCCCTTTGGAAAGTTAAAATCAGCTATCATATTCACCTGAAGACATCAAGGTGGCATTGGACCTGGAGTCAGACCTGAGTTCAAATCTGGCCTTAGCCACTTACTAGATTTATGACCCTGGACAAGTCATTTAACTCTGATTACCTCAGTTTCCCTATCTATAAAATTATCTGGAGAAGGACATGTCAAACTCACTAGTACCCTTGCCAGGAAACCCTGAATAGGATCACAAAGAGTCAGACAGGACTGGTACAACAATGAAATTATGTTCTCCTGAGCCTTTTCTTCCCCCCATCTAAACAGCTCCAGTTCTTTCAAATGATCTTGTAGTGGAAATGGGGCACTTTGAAGAGACTTGAAGTTGGGAAGACCTTCCTTTGAGTCTTGCCTCTGACACTTACAAAGTAAACGGCAATAGGCAGTCACTTAGGCTTTCTTTGCCTCAATTTCCATTCTGTAAAATGGAAATAATCACACCAGTAGTGCCTACATCATATGTTTGTTGTAAGGCTCAATTGAGATAATATATGGAGAGCATTTTTTTCCAGACTTAAAAACCCTCCATAAAGTAAGATTGAATGAGGGCAATGATGATGTGGAGTGGAACAGTGGACAGAGGAAGGCTGGATCTGGAATTACAAAGCGCTACATTCTAGTGCTGCCTCTGATACACGGTTGTATGATCTTAGACAAGTCACTTGGCCTCTCCCTGCCCTGGGGAACTTTCTAAGACCACAGGAGGAGGCACCGAGGCACGGCACGTCGTACTCGAGGTTTGGAGTCAGAGGATCCAAGTTCCCAGTCCTGGCTTTGCCACTTTCTACTTACATGACCTCCATGTCTTCACTCGCATCTGAGTACTAGAGTTGCTGTTAAAAGTCTCTCATGGGGGGGGGGGCAGCTGAGTAGCTCAGTGGATGGAGAGAGAGCCAGGCCTAGAGACAGGAGGTCCTAGGTTCAAATCTGGCCTCAGACACTTCCCAGCTGTGTGACCCTGGGCAAGTCACTTGACCCCTATTGGCTACCCTTACCACTGTTCTGCCTTGGAGCCAATACTCAGTATTGACTCCAAGATGGAAGGTAAGGGGTTAAAAAAAAAGTCTCTCATGGAACCCTAATGAATTAATGAACTAGTACTGAGCTCTTCATACTATGTAGCAATGGAACTTCCCTGCTCAATGGGCGAGCTTCCCATTTCCTTTGTCCGGGACCCTCAAGACTCTGATGCCCCAGGAGGGGCTTCCTATCTAGCGATGCCCCCATTTCCCACCCTCCCTGAGGCATCATGGGGGCGTCCTGCTTTTCTGCTGTCTTGTCTTTCCATCCCTCTCAAGCATTTGCATCCATTTGCCCAACATGTGCCTCGGAGGCCGGCTGGCTGGCTGGCTGGGGAAGCTTGGCCTTCCGGGCAGTGGTGTTTGTTCTCATGATCACGGACATGCTTAAGTAATGAAAATGGTCTGTCGGGGCCCGGGCTCACATGGAGAGACTATTTATAGATGTGCAGAAAGCTCTGATGTGATGACTTACATTATGGTCCATGGGGAATGGAAAATTCTTCAGCTGAGTGAGACCATAAAAGGCTTTGAAAATTAGCTTCATCAGGCTTTCTTCATCAAGGGCTGAGATGAGCTTATTTTGGGGAAGGACAGAGACTCTCCCCTGCCCCCCGCCCCGCTCCCCACCGCTGTCATTTCAGTCCCTCGCCATCAATATATGTATTTTCAGAGACACATTTCATGTGTGAGTGGCAGAGTGGGATGGGAGCTAGAAGCAGAAGAAACATTGCAGCAATTCTACGTCCAGAGGAATGAAGTTCAAAGAGATTTGCTATTTATTCAATGTGTGGCTTTGGGTATATTCGTTACTTTCCTGGACCTCAGTTTCCTCATCAGGAAAATGGGCTTAGTGGACTTATGAGATCCAGGGTTGGAAGAGCCCTTAAAAACTATGTAGTCTAAGCCCTTCATTGGGCAAAAGAGAAAGCAGAGATTTAGAAAGACGTGCCTTGACCAAGGTATTACCTAGGGTCACATATCTGGATCTGGAAGGGACCTCAGAAGTCGTCCAGGTTATGTTCCATGATTCTATGTGGCAGCTCAGTGGTTAGAGAGCTGGCCTTAGAGTCAGGGAGACTTGAGTTCAAATCTCCCTCTGACATTTACTATTCACTGTTCTTGCCTCGGTCTCAGTTTCCTTATCTATACATTGGGGAATTGGGGGTCATAATGGCACCTACCCTCAGGGTCCTTGTGAGAGTCAAATGACAAACACGCTGCCAGCCTTCCAGAGCTTTCTAAATGTTGGCCGTTATCGCTATCGTTATTGCCTAAAGTCCATTCTATCTCCAAATCTCAAGGATCGGGCAGCTGGGTAGCTCAGTGGATTGAGAGTCAGGACTAGAGACGGGAGGTCCTAGGTTCAAATCCAGCCTCAGACACTTCCCAGCTGTGTGACCCTGGGCAAGTCACTTGACCCCCATTGCCTACCCTTACCAATCTTCCACCTATAAGTCAATACACAGAAGTTAAGGGTTTAAAATTTAAAAAAAAAATCTCAAGGATCTCTGGTCCTAGGAAGGGGTGGAAGGGCTGGAGAGGAAGAAGGGCCTTTTAAAGGACGACAAGCATGCAGAAGTCATTCTTGTCTGGGTTTGCAAATGGAGGAGCTCTGCACTCTCCAGAACACCCCTGTAATCTGAAGGAGTGAGCCATTCCCTGGGTGGCGGGGGCAGATGGGCAGCAGAGGTCCCTCTGAATTCCAGCAATGCCCATGAAACTTAGACCAAAGGCTCTGGGAGGATGGGGGGCTGGGCTAGGGAAGGGAGACTGATGGCTCTGGGAACCGCTGATTCCCAGGGCGGTTGTGATCAGGGACATCCATCTCAGGCAGAGGCTTTCCTGCATGCATGAAACTTTGCTGGAGGGTTAGTGCAGCTGTTTAGGAATTTCTACATTCTTCTCCAGAAGCAGCTGCACCCCAGGAGCACCCACCCCCACCCCTCCCATCCCTCCTTCCACCATGCAATGTTTGTTAGCTAGAAAATCTGCAAAGAGCTTTGGGAATCCTTCCAGACCGACACTGGCCATACCTCTGAGATGTAATTATTATCATTATCCTCATTTTGGTTTCAAGGATTTCAGTGGACGGGTTCCTGACCCTGTCCTGGGGCTTCGTGGTATTTCTCTTCCTGCCTTGCTCTCTTCCTTCAGGCAACATGAGACCTTCTCTTGGACTAAGATTTTCTTTAGAAGAAAATCCAATGAGTTCTAATACTTGCTTTCAGCAGGCTAACATGAATGTAGTCAGAGGAACGTCTGTCTACATTCATGTTAGCCTTTTGGATTTGGATTTGGAAGCAGAGGTCCCAGGTTCAAGTCCCCTCTCTGCTGATGCCTCTCTGTATGACTTAGGACAAGTCACTTCCCCTCTCTACAATATCATTTCTCCACCTGGGAGATGGGTTGGGATAAGTTTCCTCCTAGCTAGCCCTCCATCCACTGGGATGAAATAGAATGGACACTGGGTCGGAAGTCAGAGGGCCTGAATAGGAGTCCTGAATGTGTCAAGGACCGTGTGAGCTTGGACAAGCCATTTTAGGATTTGAGGCCTCAGTTTCTCCCATGTGTAAAACAATGACTTCTAAGATCCCTTCAGCTTTCAGTCTCTGATTCAATGATTCACAGAGTCACAGAATTTGAGAGTTGGGAGGGATAATATTGGCCATCTATCCCAGTCTATACCCAAACAAATGCTCACTGCAACATACTTGACAAGTCATCATCCATGACTTATCTAAAGACGTCCAAAGAGGGAGAACCTTTCACCCCTCAAGGCTGCTCTTTCCGCTTTGGGTCATTCTAATTAGAAGAAAGTTTCCCTTACCATCAAGCCCAAATTGACCTCTTTGTGTCTTGTATCCATAGTTCCTCCTTCTTTCCTCTGGGGCCAGATGGGACAAGGCAAATCTCTCCTCCACCTGACTGTTGCTGTGGGATGCCAGAGGTCGAAAATATGCCCTACCTTGTCTTCTGTTGCTCCACACATGTTACTTCTTAGCACCACCACCATCCTCAACCCCAGGACCAGCAGTTGAGATCTGGGATTTCATCAGTCTGGCAAATTCTCAGTGAGGAAAATCCCTCTGCCAATGCAGACTCGAAACCGTTCTTCAATGTATAGTCCCAAAGCATTACAGAATTACAAAATTTGAGAGTGGGAGGCTTCATTAGCCATCTAATTCTAATTCCCCTGAAAGGAATCTCTGTGATCCACCCAACAATAGAACTGCCTAGGGAACCAGGAGTTTGAGTCAGGGCTAGAGAATCAGGATGTGATAGAGATGAGGTTTAAACCCAGGTCTTCTTGACTTCAAAGTCAACTTGATATCTATCTACTAGACCAGTGATAGGCAAACTTTTCAAAGAGGGGGCCAAAGGAAAGGAAATGCTCATCTGTCAGTCTGTTTCTAAGGCAACTCTTTCAAAGTTTCATTGTACTGTATCCTACTCACTATACTCATCAGATTAGGAATAATGTTGCCCAGATGGATAGAACATTTCAGGGGGCTGCATCTGGCCCATGGGCTGTAGTTTGCCCATCACTGTACTCGTCTATATTACTTCTCATTCTCATTATTGTTATTATTACTATTATAACTACTACTACTGTTATTATTATTATTTTGTTGGGTCACAAGCTAGGAAAATAAATCATTTATTCCCATTCAGTCTCAATAATTTCCTGAGATAATTCTGATTTTTCTTTGGACTGGGTAAGGTCCCTTGTAATTTTGGGGATCTTCTCTTTAATGAATAAAATTGGTCCCTTTAGAATGTTGATTCGAGAGCTGACGTCGCTCATGTTCCTTCTTAGTCTTAAAGCAATGTGAATGACTATCAAGTTAACAAACCAAGGTCAGTCTCCGTTGGCTCTCCTTTGGGACATCACCTAGCTATCCCCTTTGGTTTGTTAACTTGATAGTCATTCACATTGCTTTAAGACTAAGAAGCACTTGTTTTAGAGACTCAGGCAGACTCTGGCGCATGCTGAGCTTCAATCAGAGAATTAGGAGTAGGGACACTGTTCCAAGTTAGTCTCCACAAGTAGGTAATTAGAGCATAAGCAGTGACCATCTCCCTGCAGAGCACCACTGGGAACAGTGTGTTCATTCAAGCAGAAAACTCAGTAATTTGCCAGGAAGAAAGAGGCTTCTGCATACTGATGTTTCAATTTGCAGTAGAAGCTTTTGACTGTGTTGGACCTGCCTTCCAAAGAGTTAAAAATCATTTTGCAAGCCAATGGTCAAATGAGAAAATTCGAGGTAATGACCTGCTCAGATTCAGGAACCTATGCCAGATGATCCCTAATGTGCATTGCCCTTTGAAGTTGAGGCTGAGTTTTTGGTTACTTACTTCACTATAGGACTGGAGAGAAAGAACAGGGTTAGGAATGAAGAAACCCTTAAGATCAGAGATGTTAGATGGAGATCAACTGATCTAAATGTCTCATTTTACAGAAGAAGAAACTGAGCCTATGAGAGGATGGGTAATGTTCTCAAAACAGCGAATACCAATAATAAGTATTTGATGTCAAATAATTATTGACATCATCTCCTATTACCTCCTTCTTCATTCTTGTCTTGGATAAAGAAGTGACCCCTTCTCCTTGCCAAGGCCAAGCCCTCTACATGTATCCTTCATCCTAACCCTTCCTCACTTCTCCAGGAGGTTTCTCTGCCATTCTTTCTCTCCTTAATCTTTAATCTCCACTATCTATTGGTAACTTTGCAGACAGCTAATGCCTTTCCTAGTCTTTAAGAAAAAAAAACACCGTAGATTGTGAAAATATTATTTTCTCATTTTCAGCGCAACTCCTGAAAAAAACAAACATAAACATCTCCAATTGTTACCTCCACCATCTCTCCCTTCACTCATTGCTCAGCCCTTCATTGTCTGGCTTATGATCTCATTAGTAAACTGAAACAACTGTCTCCAAAGTTATCAACCATTTGCCAAATGTTGCCATTTCTCTCTGCCAAACTCCCCTATTATTGCCCAGGATGCTACTATCTTCCCATTCAGGAAGGCCCACAACCTTGAGATAATTCTCAATCCTTCACTTGTACTTGCCCCACAAATTTTATCTAGTGTCAAGTCTTGTTCTTCCTGCTTTCACCATATTTATCCTGTACAGGTCCTTCTCTCTGCTCAGACACCCTCTGCCCTGGTGCTGACCCCCAAAGTGTCACTGAGCTGCTGAGGGTTGCTCTGCCTCTTCTATGCTCACTTCATTCTCTAATCAGCTGCCTAAGTGATTTCAATAAAGTGCAGGTCTGACCATGTCACTCATCTCCTCCAAAGCTCCTTTGGCTCCCTATTGTTTTCAACATCACCTATTAAATGCTTTGTCTGACATTTAAAGACTTCCACAACCTGGTCAATCCTTGACTTTCCAATGTTCTTATGCTTTGTTCCCTTCACAGACTCTTCAATTCAGCTATTCTGCCTAACTTTCTGTTCCTCAAACATTATCTCCCTTTGGCCTCTGTCCAGATTGTCCCCCACATCTGAAGAGAACCTCCCCACTATTACCTCTTAGAATCTTTATTTCCTTTGAGACTAAGCTCAAATACTGTCTTCTTGATACAGCCTTTCTTGGTCCCCAGAGCTTCTCCAATCCAGAAGAAAGAGGCTTTTGCATACTGATGTTTCAATTTGTAGTAGCTGCTTTGACTATGATGGACCTGCCTTCCAGAAGGTTACAAAGGCATTTTGCAAGCCAATGGTCATATGTGAAATTTTAAGATTACGATCTGCTCAGATTTCAACATCTTGGCCAGATGATTATCAGAAACCATGATGTGCATTGCCCTCCCCAAACCACCATCTATGGCTCTCGATTCATTAAAAATCTCTAGGTTGGAGCTGATGACTTCTGAGGTCCCTTGTTATTCAAAATTCCATGATGTCTTTTGCTTTACAAAAGCAACCTTCTATTTATTTAGCTTTTATTTTGCATATATTTGTATATATAATGTTGATTCCCTCTAAAATCTCCTTAAAGGTAGGAGACAACTGATCCATCTTTTTGTTATATCCCCAACTCCTAGCAAAGAACCTGGCACAAAGGAGGTATTTAATTAATGCATGTTGGTTGATCAAGTAATCATTAACCTTTATATGTTACTTTATGGTTGGAAAGAGCCCTGGGTTCGGAGTCAAGAAGACATTGGCTTGAATTTTGCCTCTGATGCTTATTAGCTGTGTGACCATGAGTCTATTTCATTATCTGTAAAATGAGAATTACTTCCATAGCAGCTATTACCCAAGGTAATTGAAAGGATACAATGAGTTTGAATAAAATATTAGCAAGTAAGCTAAAACAACATAATAGAAGGATTATACACTATGACCAGTTTAGATCTATTATAGGAAGGAAGAGTTGTTTCAACACAAACAAGACCATAAATATAATTCAACATGTTGATAATATTAATAATAGAAAGAATATAATTATATCAAGATGCAAAAGGGTTTTTTCATTCCTATTATAAGAATTAATTAATTAGATTAATTAAAGAACAAGGCTGTTTATAAGAAGGTCTTCAGCTTAGGGAAAGAGTTTGAAGGTTACTTTAAGCCAGAGAGAAGAATTTTCAGTAGGTCATGGGTAAAGAATTCCCAACACCCCCTAGGAAAGGGCAATTGGGGGAAAACCCGTCATACTCTGGAGCTTGCTTGTGGAGAGTGGGTGTCTAGGGTGTTGGCTCTGAACAATCTTGGAAGATTTGGTGGTAGATAGCCTTTGATAAACATCTTATATCTGGGAAGATTTTGAGAGCATTTCATCTAAAAAAAGAGTGGTGAAGTTGCTCCTTGGAATACCACAAGGGGCAGTAGAGAACAACAGAGAGCAGCATCTGTAAACTGTCAGGAGTTGAGTGGAATCTCTGAGGCTGGGCAGATACAGAGATATAGTCAAGCTGTAAATGTAATTTATAACTAGAGGAGTTTTAGAAGAATTATAATTAGCTCAGTTTAGTAAGTTAGATATATTTAATAGATAGTAAGGGAGTTAAGTCAGGCCTGATTTTCATCAGGTAAGAAGTCCTTTGTAGGACAGAGGGGTTCTGGGTTTTATTTAGAATTAATTAGTTTAGGGATAAATAGATTTGACAACTCCTATCCTAACCTATTTCTAAATTCTGTTTCCTGTCCCTGTTTCTTCTTATAGTTTAAATAAATAGGTTTTATAGTAGATTGTCTCCTACCAGTTTCATCTACTAACAGAACCAACTAGGTCCTAACAGCTGTAGTAGTATCTATACCAAAAGACAATTGCCTAATCTATATCAATATCAATATCTACCATAACAAGTGGTGAGATAGGTTGGAGACAAACAACTATAATGGAGAGTCAAGAGATAGGAAGGACTCAAAGCTATAAAATTCCAACAGACATCCCAGAAGTTTTGTGGGCAACATCTTCCACTGATCCAGGGTTACTAAAATCAGCAGTATCTGTAAAAATTACAACTAGAAGTGTTCCAGCTCCATCAATACAGCAGTATGCTTTATCAAAAGAGGCTATAGAAGGAATAACCCCAGTGAGAGTCCTTGATAAAGCAAGTCTGAGTATAACACACCAATATTTCCAGTAAAAAAAAGCCTAAATTAGATGAAAATGGAAAGCCAGTTTACAGATTTGTCCAGAATCTAAGAGCAATTAATAACCATGTAATCAAAAGACATACTGTGGTGTCTAGTCCCTCCACCACAAAATATCTAAGTCAAAAGTACAATGGTGTATCCTTAAAGTGAAATATTTGGTATTTGTACTAGCAGAAGATTCATGATACATCTCCCAGAAAAGAATCATAGACATTCAGAAGTTAAGTGCATCAAAGTCAAAGAAGCAACTCAGGGTTATTTTAAGAACAACAGGCTCTTGCAGGCAGTGGATACCTTGTTATGGGGAAATCAGCAAACCCCTGACATAGTTAAAAAGGGATATAGTATCACAGCCATTAAAGTTAAGTGCTGAACACCTAGCAGCAATTGAGAGGCTAAAAGAAGCAATTCTCTCAGCCACAGCATTAGGAAAACCCAATTACAATAAATCATTTGTCTTGTATGTGTGTGAAAGAAAAGGTGTGGCTTCTGGAATACTTATACAGTCTTTGGGTCCACTGCAAGACCAGTAGCTTACTGTGCAGCCCAGCTAGATCTAATCGTGGCAGAAGCTCCTCCATGTCTCTGAGGAGTGGCTGCCACTGCTCTCTTAAGCTGCAGATCTGGCGTTGGAATGTCTACTGACTATAATGTGTCCACATGAAGTTGAAGTGTTGCTATTAAGACCCAGAACTCAGGTATTCTCAGATCAGATACTGACCAGATATGAGATTACTATGTTTAGGCAATGAAAATATCACATTGAAGAGATGCAACATATTGAACCCAGCCACTCTGTTACCTGATTTACCAACAGATGGAGAATCCTTAAGTAACTAACCTTTGCATGACTATGAGAAAGTTGTAAATATTATATAGAAAAGCCCCATGATAATTTGTTTGACACTCCATTGGAGAATGTTGTTTATACCCCATTTGAGCATTTGCAGAGAGACTTTATTTCAATGCCAAAAGCTGGGAACTAGAAATTCTTTTTGGCTATTGCATATCAATTGACAAGATGACCAGAAGTATTTCCATCTACAAGAATACAGCAAACTTTGGACAAAATATTATTAAGGGAGGTCATATCTAGATTTGACCTGCCAGCAAGTATAGATTCTGACAGAGGTACATATTTCACTGATACAGTATTATAACAAATATATGAATGCCTCAGGATAACACCAAAGTTTCATGTGCCATATCATCCACAAAGTTCTGGTCAAGTGGAAAGAATGAACAGAGAGATCAAATCCATTATTGGAAAACTATGCACAGAAACATACCTGAAATGGCCTGATGTGTTGCCACTAACATTATTCTAGATATGAACAAGACCCAAAGGAGACCTACATATATCTCCGTATGAAATGCTATTTGGTCATCCTCCATTATAATAAAAAACATTTAGCCCTGTGTATTCTTCAGTGCTAGCTGGGACTATAACCACTGCTGAGTACATAAGAGAATTGCAGAATAGAATCAAAGACCTTCAACAATTAGGAGTAATAGTACAAACTGGTCCTCTTGACTTCTCATTGCATGACAAATCTTGGTGATTCAATCTATATAAAAATTTTTAATAGAACAAGAGGTACACAGCCTGCCTGGGAAAGTCCATGCAAGTTGCTGCTGACCACACCAACAGCAGTAAAGATACAAGAGAAGTCAAGTTGGATTCATTGCTCCCATGTGAAGAAAGTGACATTAGTTGAAGATGCATCAGTTGAAGAAGAGAATCAAGGCTAAGAAGATAAAGATCACCATAATAACAGCAGGACTGCAATGAGGACAACAATAACAACAATGGGATAAAGACTACTACTACACGACAACAATGAGAACACATTTAGACAATGGTATTGCCATGGACACTGTTTCAAAAGACATTGCAATATTTCAAGGATGCACTGGACAAAGATCACTACAATCAACAATGAACTACAACTAGGGAATTTTCTTCCACAGGCATTGAGGACTGCTCTCAAGAACTAAGAAGACTGAAGACTGGATTTCTAAAGACACTAAACTGTGTATTTGAATGGAGAAGGTTTGAATCTTGTTATAATAGAAGTTTCTATGAGGATGTAAATGGTAAGTATGACATTTAGAGTTTAAGAATGATTCTTATTAATATAATACACAGCATATTAAATAGGGATGTTAAAAAAGTTCTAACTAGTCACTACATGTAATACTTAATGCATAAAATTATAAAATATGACTTAATTAAAATATAAAAGTAAAGACCTTAATTCATAGGAATTTTATATCCTCCTTAAAGGGAACCTTAAAGAAGGGGTCCTACTCACCAAAGAGGGGATTTTATATCTTCCTGAAAGGTGACTTCAAAGGGGAATGTAATGTAAATATTATGTTTATTTTCTATTTATGTTTATTTTTGCATAATAGTTTTTCTTGCAAGGTTTTTTGGGTTTCATAGTATTGTGAGTTGATTTTGAATTATTTTTAGATAGATATTTTTCTGAAATAGAATAGTTAAAGTTTTTTTTTCTTCCAGAGTACTGGCAAGGTAAATTTTAAAGTATTATTTTTAGGTAGTTTTGTTGCTGTAAAAGTTTAGTTAAGTCTATGATATTGGAAAATCGCAAATGTATATAATTGAATTTTCTGTAATTGTAATGTGTATTTTACAATTTTGCAGGAATTTGTCCTTCCTTTCTTTCATTCTTCTTTCTTTAACTCTCTCTGTATTAGTTTTAGAATAAGATTTGTTAGATGCAATTTCTTCATTGTGAAAGAATGCTATTCTTTCCTTTCTTTGTTTCTTTGTTTCTTTTTTTTTTTAATTTTTATTTTTTAGAAAAAATTTTCCATGGCTACATGATTCATGTTCTTACTCTCCCCATCCACCGCCCCAAACCCTCTACCTCCCATTAAACGACACACATTTCCACTAGTTTTAACATGTGTCATTGATCAAGACCTATTTCCACATTATTGATAGTTGCACTGGGGTGGTCATTTAGAGTCTATATCCCAAATCATGTCCGCATCAACTCATGTGTTCAAGCAGTTGTTTTTCTTCTGTGTTTCCACTCGTAGTTCTTCCTCTGAAGGTGGATAGCGTTCTTTTCCATAATTCTCTCAGAATTGTCCTGGATCATTTTATTGCTGCTAGTAGAGAAGTCTGTTTTGTTCGATTTTACCACAGTGTATCAGTCTCTGTGTACAATGTTCTTCTGGCTCTGCTCCTTTCACTCTGCATCAATTCCTGGAGGTCATTTCAGTTCACATGGAATTCCTTCAGTTTTTTATTCCTTTGAGCACAATAGTATTCCATCACTAGAATATACCACAATTTGTTCAGCTATTCCCCAATTGAAGGGCATACCCTCATTTTCCATTTTTTTTTGCCACCACAAAGAGTTCAGCTATAAATATTTTTGTACAAGTCTTTGTCCCTATGGTCTCTTTGGGGTACAAATCCAGCAATGGTGTGGCTGGATCAAAGGGCAGGCAGTCTTTTAGCTCTCTTTGGGCCTAGTTCTAAATTAGAATTCTATTCTTTTCAAAAAAGCGTGGGGCGGGGTATATAAGAATTAATTAGTTAAATTGATTAATTAAAGAACAAGGCTGTTTATAAGAAAGTCTCAAGCTTAAGGAAAGAGTTTGAAGGTTACTTTAAGCCAGAGAGAAGAATTTTCAGTAGGTCATTGGTAAAGAATTCCCAGCACCCCCTAGGAAAGAGCACTTGGGAAAAACTGTCACATTCTGGAGCTTGCTCATGGAGAGGGGGTGTCTGGAGTGTTGGTTCTGAATAATCTTGGAAGATTTGGTGGTAGATAGCCTTTGATAAACATCTTATGTCTGGGAAGATTTTGAGAGCATTTCAATTAAAGAGAGAGTGATGAAGTTGTTCCTTGGAATACCACAAGGGGCAGTAGAGAACAACAGAGAGCAGCATCTGTGTAACTTGTCAGGAATTGAGTGGAATCTCTGAGGCTGGGCAGATACAGAGATATAGTCAAGCTGTAAATGTAATTTATAACTAGAGGAGTTTTAGAAGAATTATAATTAGCTCAGTTTAGTAAGTTAGATATATTTAATAGATAGTAAGGGAATTTAGTCAGGTCTGATTTTCATCAGGTGAGAAGTCCTTTGTAGGACTGTGGGGTTCTGGGTTTTATTTGATTAATTTGGGGATAAATAGATTTGATTCTGTATCCTGACCCTGCTTCTTCTTACAGTTTAAATAAATGGGTTTTATAGTAGTTTGTTTCCTACCAGTTTCATCTACCAACAGAACCAACTAGGCCCTAACAGGTATAGTAGTATCTCTACCAACAGAAAACCAATTGGCCTAATCTATGTCAAGATCAATATCTACCATAACACTATTAAATCTCTAGAAATTATAGGAATAAATGAATCTTTCCTTAATATAGTAAATGATATTTATCTTAATTAAAGGGCAAATAATATATGTAATAGGGAAAAGTTCAAGGTCTTTCTAATAAGATCAAGGGCAAAACAAGGTCAACCATTATAACTTCTACTATTTAACATTGTGTTAGAAAAGCTAACAATATATTTATAGTAAGATTAGAAAAATAAATTGAAAGAATAGATATAAACAAATAAAAAAAAAACCAAAATTATCCCTTTCTGCAGTTGATATAACAGTATACTTAAAGAACTCTAGGGAACAAAATTTTTAAAAATGATTAAAATATTTAATAATTTCAGTAAAAATGGCAAGATACAATGTAAATCTGCATAAATCATTAGCATTCTTAAATATTAACAAAAAACAGTAGGAAGAGTTAAAAGGATAAACTCCATTCAAACAACGATAGAAACAATAAAATACTTGTGCAAATATCTTCTAAGATTCCCTCAGAGACTATATGATTTTAATCATAAAACATTCTTTGTAGCAATATAGACCTAAATATTTGGAGAAATATAAGTAGGTTGAGACAATATTATAAAAAGACAATACTACCTAAATTAATTTACTTATTTAGCATCAAACCAATCAAAACTTCCAAAAGAATATTTTATAAAGCTAGAAAAAATAATGAATTCATACAGAGAAACAAAAGGTTGAAAAATTTTAAGAAAAATAATGAAAAAATGAGTGAAAAGGATAGTTGTAGGGGTGGGGTTAGAATCACCAGATCTCAAACTTTAATATGAAGCACTAATTACTTAATAACTTGCTATTAGTTGAGAGAGAGAGAGAGAAAGAGAGAGAATAAGAGAGAGAGAGAGAGAGAGAGAGAGAGAGAGAGAGAGAGAGAGAGAGAGAGAGAGAGACAATAGTGGAAGCAAAGAGAGCAAAACACAATAGCATTAGGTTTGATAAACCCAAGAACTCTAGTTACTGGGGGGAAGGTTTGATGATTTGACAAAACTAAACAGTGGTCTGGCAGAAATTTGGTTTTGGATCAATGCTCCACTACATAAGCTGAGGCTAGCTTCAAAAGGATCTAGGACAGATATAAGCCCAAACACTACACATAAACAAATTAAAGAAGTAAGGTAGAAAGTACCTTTTGGATTCATGAATCAGGGAAGAATTCATGACTAGAGAAGTTATAGAGGCATTCACACAGTTTAAAATGGACAATTTTGATCATATGAAATTAAAACTTTTTGCTTAAACAAGTCTTATATAGTAAAGCAGAACTTTGTGAAAAGTGTCTCTGATAATGACCCTATTTCCAAGATATCTAAAGAATGGAGTCAAATGTAAAAGTCTAAGAGCCATTCTTCAACAGATAAAATTATCAAAGGATAAAAAGGTAATTTTCAAAGAAAGAAATCCAAGCTATCCACAGTTACATAAAAATGCTCTAAATTACTAATAATTTGGGAAATGAAAATTAAAACAACTTAGATATTCACCTCCCATCTATTAGATTGGCAAAGCTGAAAAAAATAGAAAAAAAACAAACAAATGTAGGAGGGGTTGTGGGAAAACAGTTATATACACTGTTGGTGTAGCTAAGAATTGGTTCAGCCATTCTGCAAAACAAGTTGGACTTATGCCCAGAAACTTCCTATACTGTTCATTTCCTTTGACTCAACTATAATATTATGAAGCCCTGTTCCCAAAGAAATCAAAGAGAAGAAGGATCTATATGTACAAAAATATTTATACCATTTATTTTCATAGTAGTAAAAAAAAGTGAAACTATAGGAGTGGCCCTATTGGAGAATGGCTAAAGAAACTGTGGGATAAGAATGCAATAGAATATTGTTGGTCTAGAAGAAATGTTGAAATGGACAATTTCATAGGAAACTGGGAATATCTTTATGAACAGAGGCAGAATAAAGTGAGCAAAATTAGTATAGTTCAAAGAATGATAACAGAGAAAAAACAACTTTTAAAGTCATTAAACTTTGATCAACATATGAGGAATTTAGAGGTCAGCATAGAAGTGATGAACTTTAAATGAAGAAAGACACATATATTTAGACAAGGATAATGTGGATATTTCCTTTGCTGGACTATGTAGGTATGTAATGAGGGATTTAACTATTACTTAAAGGAGGTAAGTGCAATGTGAGGAACAGATAAATAAAAAAAAATGATTTGTTTCTTGAAAATTAGAAAACACCCTCAAAACCACTTGAACAAGAATCAATATGGAATCAAAATAAACATTTATTAGACATCAACTCCATTCCAGGCATTATGCTAGAATAGATTATGGAGACACATAGATAAAAATAGACTCATTAGTAGAACAAGCCAAGCCATGTTCCTTTCCTTTCCATTTAAAAACCTAATAGGAGAGTAAATCTACCATTTCCCCAGCCATTCCTTTTTTTGTGTGTGTGTGTGTGTGAAAACTGCTAAAATTTTGTCCCCTTACCATAATCCTAAATTTCCTTCTTTTTATATTTTTTACATTATTTCTAGTTTGGCCCTCTGGTGCCAAGCACTACCAGTCCAATCCTTTGTCAAAGTGACCACCCTTAAAATACTTGATGATAGATTTAATGTATCTCTTGAATCTTTTCTCCAGGAAAAACCAAACAAACATTTTTATCTCCTTCGATCCATCCTTACATGTTAGAGACCTCAGGCTCTTTATCAACTTGGTTTCCTTCCTTTGGAGACTTAAACTTTTCAGCAGTTGAACACTCATATAGATTTGTGATGTCACTGATTACTGTGCTCTTTCCAACAGAGCAGAGTTTGGTCCATCCTATGTGACTTTTGTTTGCATCATCCCATAGATTTGACATTGAGGGTTTCATGCAGTATGGTGGAGGCCTTACTCCATTTCTCCTCATCTCAAAAGAATACCAGTGGAACACTAGTTGTCCAACTGACATCCTCTACCATGTCATTAGTCTATTTAAAATTGTAACTTAATTTAAATTTTATTTCTTTGATGACATATTAAAATATTTTATGTTTTTAAAGATTTCTTACTTGTTTTATGTGATAACCTAATTACAACCACTGATAGAGTCAAAGAAATGTTAGGGTCTGACCCAGTGAGAAAAGAGCCATGAATAAATATTGGGATCTGACCCAGGGAGAAAGAAGCCACAAATAATACTCATAGAAGATGCCTCTGTGTACTCTCTAAGGCTAAAGACTTGTTTGACGTGGGCTATAAGAGTCTTATCTGAGGAAATGTTCAAGGCTCATTCTGGAGTGTTTTTGTAAGCCTCTAAGAGATGTTTTTGTTCTGGGAAAGTTTTAGACCTCTTGTACCAACCCTCCATAAACAGAAAATCTTTATGTCATCTTGCAGGCAGGTATTTCACCATATATCTTGATGTATGGATCTAATTGCCTAGCAGAACTCTCTCATTATAAAAGTCTGCCTCTTTGCCATAATAAAAAGAGCTTATGCATTGCCTCTCTCTCTCTCTCTCTCCTCTCTCTCTCTCCCTTTTTCTCTCAGTGTCAGGACCCTGACATCAACAAACCACCATCTGTTTCACTATTTTGGAGATCATACTTATTTATTTTTATTTTTAAAGATGGACACATTTATATTTTTTGCTTTACAGCAAATGGTTAAATACTGCAATAGAAAAAATAGACCTTTGATTTCTTAGGAAACTTAGAATTAATAAAAGGACATTGTACTTTCCTGAAAGGAACTCAGCCCATTCTCTTCTTCCTATTCAACTCAGCTCAATGCTTTACCCATTCATATTAGTTGTACTAAATGTACATACCAATGGACATGTTTTATTGGGAGCCTATCCAAATGGATGATGTAGTCTGGACAGTAGGTATTCTTCATCCACTTAATTTTTCCTGTATAAATGCTTAGACCAAACTATCGTGTGATAATAGCTCTCTTCCAGGATCTTGTAAGATGTTCTGGGACATAATGCGAGTTGATTTAAGTGTACTGACAAATAGGATAATCTGAAGTTTCTTACATCTACAAGGAATCCTCTCTACCTGCAATTCTATCCTGGATGATCTCCATCACAGTGGGAAATATTCTGGGGAATATATATTTTCTTGTTTGTGCCTCACCTAAAGTTAATGATCAGAAAGTCAATGAAAAGAGTTATTTCTTTTGTTATAGCTTTCAAGGACTCTAGAATGATTTTGATGTATGAATAGTAGAGGTCTTGTTCCACAAGTGGATTTAAGATGGAACTTTTGTTTTCCTGAATGAAGTTATTTTTTTCCTAATGAAAACATCAACAAGCACAGTGGGATCGTATATCCTCAACATCTTTTGTTAATTGTATGATGGTGAAGATGAGGTTCTTTATTTACTACTACATGCATTGTGGGATATCTTCAATTTGGGTAAAGATAATTGTCATTAAAGTGTTATATAGTTGGTTCAGGAATGATTAATGTTTTCTTGAATATTTTGCTTCACTACTAGCAATGATCACATTTTTTTCTGCTTTGAGACCTTCCTCCTTTTTAATACTTTACAGCTGAAAGTATCTCTTGACTCCTTCAGGATTGTGCTACCTACAGTAGAGATCTCTTCTCAAGACACTTAGTCTAATTTGGCTGCATTTTCCTTTTTGGTTTTCTTCAGTGCTATTTCTACCTCTCCTATGACCAGAGCCAGGATTAGAAGGTGCCCATTCAGATAGGGTACTTCTTCTGTCTTTGTTGGAGAAACAATGTGTTAGGATGTTTTTTACAAAGTTTTCCCACTTCTTTTTGTAGACCTTTCTCCCCATTTTGATCCTCAAGCACCTTTGGAATGACTTGGCTTATCTTGCCAAGCTGTCTTTAGACTGGTTTTCTTTTCTATTCTTTCCCTTTCTCTCCCTCTCTCCCCCACCTCCTCTTTCCCTTTTCCTCCTCCTCCTCCTCCTTCTCCTCCACTACCACCACCACCACCTTCTTCTTCTTTGGCTTTGGCTTCCTCTAACAAGTTGATAGTCTGATTAAAGACAGTTGACTCAGTGATAACTCCCACATTTATAATCAATATTTTCCTGTGAAACAAAGTGTAGTCTACTTGGTTCTTTATTTTGGTGTTTCAGGCTTCCCATGTCCAGTGTCAGTCAATTTCAAAGAAAGTATTCATGATAAAAAGACATGAGGCATTTTTTTGATCTGCACATTTCCAGCCTCTTTCATTCTTCCTGCCTACACCATGTTTTCCCTTGTATTTCTCTTGGCCCTCATTTTTACCTACCTTTGCAGCAAAGCCTTCACATTTTGGCATGTCTGTTGATTTATTTGGAAGGGTCTGGTCAACTTCTCTATAGAATTTGTCTGCAACTTCATCCTGAAAACTGACATTGGTGCTTAAGCTGCCATTATTTTCATGGTCACCTTTATGAAAATACCATTCATACTTCAGTAAGTGATGATCAAATATCCCATGAAACAAATAGTGTTGTTTATTGCCTTTGGGTCTTCCACAACGCAACATCATATTATCTGTTTATGATTCATTCCATGCTACTCCTATGACATATATAGCATTCAGAGAAAATAATTAAATCCTGGACTCCATTAAGAAAGTTTTCAATAATAGGGAGGTAATTGCTCCACTGTAATAAATAATCAATAAACTCTAATTTGCTTGTACATTCTATAATGAGAGATTCTTGTCCAGCAATCGACAAGGTGAGTTATTGCTGAAGGATATCATATATCTCAACATTATTTTTATGAGCAAAATCAAGAAGAAAACAGTTGTTGCTAATGGGAGAATGGCTCATAGGTGCTACTCAGGATGGGGAGAAAGGAGTCATGGAGCAGGCTTCAGATTTTGTGACTTATCCAGGGTCACACAGTGTCCAGCTTACCATTCAGCTGCTGGTGAAAAGGGGCCCTCAAGCCAAGGATTCAAATGAAAAAGTCCTTTTACCAAAAAACCATGATATTTTTTTAAAGTTTAATCTGAATTATTAGCATTTTCTCCAGCACTTTTTAAAAATAATTTTTTATTTTTAGAAAAAAATTTTTTCCATGTTTACATAATTCATGTTCTTACTCTCCCCTCCACCCCCTAACCTTCCATAACTGACACACATTTCCACTGGTTTCTTTATGCGTCATCGATTGAGACCCTATTTCCATATCATTGATAATTGCACTGGGGTGGTTGTTTAGAGCCTACATCCCAAATCATGTCCACATCAACTCATGTGTTCAAGCAGTTGTTTTTCTTCTGTGTTTCCACTCCTATAGTTCTTCCTCTGAATGTGGGTAGCGTTCTTTTCCATAAGTCCCTCAGAGTTGTCTTGGGTCATTGCATTGCTGCTAGTACAGAAGTCCATTACATTATCTTACCACAGTGTATCAGTCTCTGTGTACAATGTTCTTCTGGTTCTGCTCCTTTCACTCTGCAACAACTCCTGGAGGTCTTTCCAGTTCACAAGGAATCCCTCCAGTTCATTATTCCTTTGAGCACAATAGTATTCCATCACCAGCAGATACCACAATTTGTTCAGCCATTCCCCAATTGAAGGACATCCCCTCGTTTTCCAGTTTTTTGCCACCACAAAGAGCTCAGCTATAAATATTTTTGTACATGTCTTTTTCCCTATGATCTCTTTGGGATACACTTGTGTTAAGGGGGAGAACATAGAACTAGGGTGGGATGTGACATGTTTTGGGTATAGAATTGAAAGGATCTGTCAAATCAGTGATTGGATATAAAAAGAAGAGGAAGGAGGCAGAATTGGGGATGACACCAAGGCTTCTACCATTGGAAACAGAGTGAATTTAGTGGCCAGGATAATGATAATGGTGATGGTGTTGATGATGATGATGACAACTTACCCGTTTGTCATTATGATAACAACATATTGTTAAAAAAAGCACTCAACTGATGACTGATTCATGGAAAAATGGGTATGGAAATGAAGGGCCAAAGAAGTGAATGAGGGTCAGGTCACTGCCATGAGTAATCACAGGAGGGTCATCCTTAAGGAGCTCAGCTTTCCTGACCTGTGCAGATTATGCAGGAACACGACAGAAATGGTCCAACTCACCACCACAGGCTGCAGAAGTCTAGTACTTATTAAATACCAAGCAAGACATAATCTGTTGGCTAGAATTATACACCAGAAGCTCACTATATTTCTTTAAAAATTTTTGATTGCTTTCTTCTGTTTTTGTACCACTTACATTCCCCAATGTGGTTTGCTCTGATTTATAGAGTGACAGATGGCAAATGCCTTTAATACAAACAGAGACCTCAAAATATCCTGGAGGATTCTACAGAGAATCTGCACTGGAACCAGAGAATTATCACAGATGAGGCAGTTGTCTGCAATCACCTGGAAGTAACCTGCTTAAGTACTTAAGAAAAACATTTTTAATAGATGTCACTTTTCCAAATGTTCACAGTGTTGGAGCTCTCCAAAGGCAGCATGGCTTAGTGCATAGAGCACTGGACTTGGAGGCAGGAAGGCCTGAATTCAAACCCGGCCCCATATGCTTAGTAGCAGGGTTGGGGACAGCTAGAGAAAATGCCCAGACATGAGAAATGGAGTGTCTTTTTCATGGAATATCCAAGAGGCCTGTGTTACTGGTTCAAAGAGAACTGGTTGGGAAATAAGGAGTAAGAAGTGTAAAAGAAGGAGAGGAAGAGATGATGGAGGACCTTGAATGAAAGCCACGTGGTATTTGATATTGCCACCATCAATAGACAGTCTGTTGGGTCTGGAGTCAGGAGAGACCCAAGTTCAGAACTGACTACAGGTACCTACTAGTTGGGTAACCTTGGGCAAGTCATTTGAACCTATTTGCTTCAGTTTCCTCATCTATAAGATCAGCTAGAGAAGGAAACACTCAGCTACTCCAATATATTTTTGCCAAGAAAACCCCAAAAAGGGCCATGAAGAGTTAGACACAACTGAAATGGACTCAAAAACAACAGCTGCTTACTCCCCTGTCATGGACAAGCTTCTTGAGGGCAAGAAAATTTCATTTTTGTTTTTGAATATCTAGCAACGAACACAATGCCTATCTCAATCAATGCTTGTCAACTGATGGATTATTTTGTTTTTGAAAAACTTTGGAATACAATCACCTTACTGCTACCCACCTGGCTGGCAATTATAAAAAAATTGTATATCCAGCATTTTCCCAGCCATGCATCTAATTCTGCATATTACCCTAACCTCAACCCAGCACGTCCTGCTTCTCTCCCCCATCACATGTGCCTCTAGCCCCCGGATCAATATCAGCATGGCCTGAATTTTGCGTCATCTTTGTTAAAAGCCTGGGTATAATCACTGCACATACAGTTCTCTGGCTCTGACACAACCTCATTTCCCCTCGTGCCTTTAGTGTTCTTGTTTATAATTAAAGGAAGACTCCTCACCAGGCTGAAGGTTCTATAAAAATAAACTAATAAGTCATAAAGTGGCTGGCCCGGGGCCAGGAGCTTGCTTCTGCTTCTGTTCCTGGTAATGTTCCCATCCCTTGGTGAGACAACTGGGGAGAGGACAGATTCTCATAGCACAGGGGCCAGGCTATGCAGGCTGACCCCCATTGAATATTGCCTCAGTCAAAGGCACCTCCCAGTAATATTAAAGCAACCAAAGCCCATTGTGGAATAATAATGAAAATAATAACTATAATACATAGTTTTAGAATAGCTTAAGGTGTATGAAGCTTTTCTTTTTCACTGTAACCAAGTAAAGGATGTTGTACAAATATCAATATTCTCATTTTATGGAAGAGAAAGCAGACTTGAGAGATAAAATCAAAGGCAACATGCTACAGTAGAAAGTAAAAAAATATAAAAACTTGGAAAGACCTACATGAGACAATGAAGAGTGATAGAACCAAAAGAAAATCATATATGGCCACAGGTTTAATGTTTGAAGAATAACTTGTGAATGTTCACCCCAGAGAATGAACAGAAAAATGGAAAAATGAAGGACATAAAATATGTACATGTACAGTATATATATATACACATATATATATATATACATAATATAGATATATATGTGTATTATGTTGGATGACCTTCTATGATGCAAAGAGGGAGAGAGAAGTTGAGATACATGGCAATAGATTTGATTGATAAAATAAAAATACAGTGAACTTGGAGTTCAACAATCTAGGTTCAAATCCTGCCTTTGTCACTTACAATCTATGTGACTTGGGGTAACTTATGCCTTCTTCCTAGGCTCTAGTTTCCACATTTCAAAATGAAGAGAATGGACTTATTGGCCTTTAAGATCTCATTCAGCTTGAAATGTCTGATACTATGACTTGGACCCAGGTCTTCAAAGTCAAAGTCCAAATGCTCTTTCTTTCTTTTAAATTTTAGAACAATGTCCTTTTACACATCTGACATGTCCAACACGTCTATCCCGATTNTATATATATATATATATATATATATACATATATATATCTGTCTTTCTATGTATCTATCCATCCATCCATCCATTTTTATCTATGTAAAAACCGAAGAATCTTGAGCTCAGAGAGATGAAGTGACTATATGTAAGAATATGTGTGTGTGTGTGTGTGTGTGTGTGTATGTGTATGTGTGTGTGTGTGTGTTTGTGTGTATATGTCTTTGACCTTTTTGAGATATATTTCCAGTAGATTTAGTGGCCTCAGGGATACACACAGTTCAGTGAGTTGTAGGGCAGGTTCCAAATTGCATTCCAGAATGGCAGAACCAATTTCCACCAACAGTGCTTTAGGTGCCTGTCCTCCTCTAGCCCTCCGACAATAGTCATTTCCATTTCTTGCAACCTTTACCAATCTGATAGAAACTCAGTTGTTTTAATTTGCAATTTCTTCACATTTAGGATTTCTTTATATGACTCTTGATAGCATGCATTTCTTTTTAAAAATAATATTTTATCCTAGAGACAGGAGGTCCTAGGTTCAAATCCGGCCTCAGACACTTCCCAGCTGTATGACCCTGGGCAAGTCACTTGACCCCCATTGCCCACCCTTACCACTCTTCCACCTATGAACCAATACACAGAAGTTAAAGGTTTAAAAATAAAATAAAAAATAAAAATAAAAAAATAATATTTTATTTCCCCCCTAATTGCATGTAAAATTTTTTAACATTCATTGTTTTAAAGGTGAGCTCCAAATTCTCTTCTTCCTTCCCACCTTCCCTCCTTTCTTCCCTCCCTCCCATCCCTCCTCCATCCTGAGACTAAGCAATCTGGTATAAATTGTTCATGTGTAATCATAAATATGATTTTTTTTCTATATTAGTCATTTAGTAGAAGAGATCTCAAATAAAAAAGCAGTAGAAAGTGAAATATAGTATGTTTCAGTCTGAATTCAGATTCTAGCAGTTCTTTCTCAGAGAGCAGATGGCATTTTTTATCATGAATTTCTAGGACTTCTTGGATCACTGCTTTGCTGAGAATAACTGGATCATTTACAATTGTTCATCAAAAAATATTGCGATAACTGTGTACAATGTTCTTCTGGTTCTGCTCATTTCACTTTGCATCAGTTCATGTAAAACTTTTCAAATTTTTCTGAAATTGTCCAGCTTATCATTTCCTATAGCACAATGATATTCCATCACAATTATATGTCACAACTTGTTCAGACATTCCCCAATTAATGGACAACCCTTTGATTTCCAATTCTTTGTTATTACAAAAAGGGCAATAGCATGCATTTCTTTATTTGAAGTTGCCTATTTTTGCCCCTTGACCACTTTTCTTTTGAGGAATGACTAGTTCGCATACATATATATCAATTCAATCAGTCCATAAATATTCAATAAGCCTCTGGTTTGTGCCTGTGCTTCTCTCTGCTAGGCATTGAGGTTACAAATACAAAGTAAACAGGCTATGCCCTCAAAGAATTTATATTCTATTGGGGAAGACATATATCTATATCTATCTGTTTATGAAATAGATCTTTAGAAATAGCCACTTCTAATTATGCCACTAAAAATAAAGTTCACATTTATAGGGCATTTTATAAGTTTATAAAAAAGGCTTTCCATCAATATGACCCTGTGAAGTAGGTGATGCAAGTACAGTTATCTCCATTTGGCAGATGAGGACACTTAAGGCAATTAAAGGTTAAGTGACTGATCCTAAGGCTCCCTTCTTCCCGATCTCCTAAACCAGTGGTATCAAACTCAGATTGAAATGGATCTCTGTGGATGGACTTTGATAACACAGAAGAACATGATCTGTTTTATGTCTCCCCAACTCCAAGGTCAGGAATCTGTTGTAGTTACCATCATCATAGTTATACTTTAGATCCAGAAGGGACCTCAGAGACCCCTGAGTTCAGTCATCTCATTTTACAAACAAAAGAACAGGGTGGCTAAGTGATTAGGGTCACACAGCTTATAAGGGGTACAATCTGAACTCAGCTTTTCTGATTTCACATCTGGAACTATATCCACTACACTCTATCTGCCTGTATATAAATCTCCTCTACTATTGTTGGTGTAATTATACTTCCACCAAGGGCCCTTTTGGTTCTTTCTTCACTCCACCCAAAGAAATCACAACAGGCCCATTTCCCAATAAATTACACATAACAGGTTTGGTTTTGTGATGAAGTCAGAGAAGGAAATTATTTGGAACAATTTAAGGGTTTATTTTGTTTGTCCTCTTGTTATAATTAAAAAAGCAATTCAGAGAGATGAGAAAAAAGATAAGTTTATCAAGTAAATTTCAGCTGACATAACTTCCCATATTAGCACTAAGCCTACTTTTCACCTTCAACAGTAGACTCTTTGTCTACTGCTTTGGACAAAGATATTTGCATGTGATGCTGAACCATCGAGACTCATAGAATCATAGAATCTCACCATTTAAAGGACCATTGGAAGAGTTGGCCATCGACCTTTGCTTGAATAGGAATCCTCTACAATATCCCCAACATTTGACCATTCGACTTCCAGTATGAAGAATGCTAGAGGGAGAAAATTCACCCAGTACCAAGGCAGTCCACTCCACTTTGAGACAGCTTGAATTATTTAGGAAATTCAACCTGAATGGAAACTAGAATTCCCTCTCTGACATATATCCCTGATTACTGGGTACTTGCTATTCTTTTACATTGAGGTAGAGTTTGTCTCTACAATTTTTCACTCACTGATACTAGTTCTTCCCTTTGGGGTCAGGCAGATTATAGGAGATAGCGACTGGATTGGTGGTTTCAGACAAGATAGCCCCTTACCTGCTACTTAGAGGCTTAGTGAGTTATCCAAACAGAATCCCAAGGTCACTCAGCTAGTAGAAATCAAAGGCAGGAATTGAACTCAGGTCTTTCTGCTTCTAAGACCAGCTTTACCTCCATTCATCCAGCAGCCAAATAGAATAAATTTAATCCCTCTTCCAAATGCTCAGTGCTTAACACAATACCTGATACATAATAAATGCTTCTTAAATGCTTATTTGCGGATGGACTGATAGCTATCACAGTCTCAGGAAGTTCTCTCTTCTCCCTAGAACAATAATAATTAACCTTGATATCATGTTCTAACATTTGCAAAGGATTTTACGAAGATGATCTCATTTGATCCTAACAAAACCCTAGGACATAAGTACTAGTATTATCCCCATTTTACAGACAAGAAAATTGAGGCTGAGAGGATCAGTGTCTAAGACAGGATTGGGACTCATGTTTTCCTGACTACAAAGACTATGCCACCCAGATGCTTAAAAGCATACTCAGAGGTGGAAGGGATCTCGTTGTCCATCTACTCCAATCATTGACTTGCCCAGGTTTCCGCTGCTCATACTCAGATAAATATACCACAGAGGAGACCTGGTTCATTGGGTCTAAAGGTAGAGAGAAATAGAAATGGATATACATGAAGACAAAAAATGTCTGAGATACCCCTTCCTGAGAAGGAGTTCTCTGCAGTGGCCAGATCAGGAAATGAAGAGCAAACTCAAGGTTTGGGGAAATGAGTTAAGAAAGGCTCAGGGAACAACCCACCATCGCTAGCTGTTCAGTCTCAGCCTCCTCTCTACCATTCCTTCATGACTGGCCCATATGTGGCCCCAGCCTGGCCCAAGAGGAAGTCCCCTTTGGAAGCCTGGCAGAGCTGTTCCTTCCCCTACACCTGAGCAAACACCCTTAGGAAAGGCCAACGTGTAGATGACTTTGGCTTCCATCTCTGCCCACACCCATGTGTCCCCATCCTGATTGCTTCTGGGTGAGAGTTATTTCTTGCCTTCTTCCATTTAGCCAAAACATCTCAGCAAGAGACTTTCTGGGATGAATGTACACTGAGGGATTCTTAAGAGAGTGTGACTTTGGAGAGGTCCGGGTGTTGGTTTCCTGGGGCTGATCAAAGGACTTCCTGACTCTCTCTGGGAAGCTTGGAACACTGGTATTTCCCTGGGGTCCATGCCCGGCAGTTTGTACAGCTGTCTTCTGCTTAGACTTGGGTGTACCATATCCCCATGAGTCTCTTCAGAATCATTGTGAGGTGAGCTGAAATGAAATCGTACCACTTGGACATGGAAGCGGGGGAGAGAGATCCCTGGCTCCTCTTTGTGCAGACTCAGCTCCTGCACAAGTCTAGTGCCTTTCTGAGGAGACATTAAGCTTTAGGAGTGAATGGACAGCCTCATTTTGTCCTTTCTTGTCTCCTTTTCATCTCCCGTTTACTCTTCAGAAATTCTCTACTCCTTCCCCTCCATGCACTCTTTAGTTCCAGTAAAAATGGCCCATTCGTTTTCCTTCAAACTCAGCTTTCCATTTCCTATCTCCATCTCCACACCTTTGTACGGGCCATTTCTAGTTCCACAAATGCTCTAGCTCATCACTTGCCCATACTTTCCTTAGGGTTGTGTTCTGAAAATGGCAATAAGTCCAGGAAAACTTAAATGAGGAGGACACGGACATTGTAAGACAGGGATAAAGATAAGAAGGGGGCCAGGTTATGACAAGCTTGAAAGGCCAAATACAGGAGTTCCTATTTGGTCTTGTAAGTAATAGGGAGCCATTGGAGCTCATTGAGCAGGAGGGGCACATGAATGAAGAAGCTAGGAAAGCCAGGAGGCAGATCTGGAGTGAGATGTCGGGAACAGCAGGTAGTCTGGCATGACTGGATCATAACATGTGCCTGTAAAATGTAAGAAGTCTGGAGAGATGAGTGGGGTGGACTGTGAAGAGTTTTCAATTCCAGAAAATTTTATATTGGATCCTGGTGGTATAGGGAGTAGTGGGGAGACCTGGGCAGATCTGAGCCTTAGAAAAATCACTTTGGTGGCAGCTGAGTAGAGGATGCATTGGAATTGGAAGAGACTAGGACCAAGGGTGCTATGGCAGGAGAATTCCAGGAGAAAATTCCAGGAGAGAGGTGATTTAGGCTTATATTAGAGTGGCAACACAAGCATAGAGAAAGGGACACATATAAGAGATGCTGTGATAAGACAAGATTTAGTAATACAGTGAAATGTGACATGAGTATGAGCAAAAACTCAGAGATGCGTTGAAACTTTGTGAGGGAGGAGGGAGATGATGGTTTCTGATATATATGTACATATGTGTATATACATATTTACATATGTGTGTATTATATATGTATATATATATATATATATATAGAGAGAGAGAGAGAGAGAGACAGAGAGAGAGACAGAGAGAGACAGAGACAGAGACAGAGACAGAGACAGAGAGTTTGAGATGTCTAGAGGATATACAGTAGAAGATACCCAAAGGCAGTTGGTGA
Source organism: Gracilinanus agilis (assembly GCF_016433145.1). Classification (NCBI taxonomy): domain Eukaryota; kingdom Metazoa; phylum Chordata; class Mammalia; order Didelphimorphia; family Didelphidae; genus Gracilinanus; species Gracilinanus agilis. The sequence continues at coordinate 18,350,963 of NC_058131.1, read as the reverse complement.
TATGGAACTATAGCCCCAAAGGAGACTAGGGTTGTATATATGTAAATAAAATATACATATCTTTAATTATCTAAATAGAAATAATAATTGGACTTGTGGGAACCAATGAAATTGTCAGTGAGATAGTATAGAGGGAAAAAGAGACAAAGGGTAAGGAGAGAACCTTGGAAAGCCTCCATTATTAATGGGCTGGGAATGAATAAAGTACAAGCAAAGGAGACATCAGGTAAGTATGAGAAGAAGCAGAAGGGAGCAGTGTTTTAACAGAGGGAAGAGATATCCAGGAGGAGAAGTGATTAATTGTTTCATACTCCAGAAAGGTTGAGAAGGATAATGACCGAGGAAAGGCCATGAGAGTTGGCATTTAAGAGCCTATATGAAGAAAAAAATTCCATGTCATTTATTTTTGTCATGGCAAATTACTGGAATGTAAGGGGAGTGCCCATTACCTGGAGAAAGGCTAAACAAATCATGATGAACAGATTCAATGGAATACTATTGTATTATGAAATTTATAAAAGGGATTGTTTCAGAGAAACCTGAGAAGACTTCTTTAAACTGAGACAGAGTGAAATAAACAGAACAAGAAGAATAATTTTTGCAATAAAAACTTTGTAAATAGAAATAATCTTAAAACATTTAAGAACTCTTATCATGATTAGAACACCAATCATGGTTCCAGAGGACTAACGACTAATGATGAGATGGGCTACCCACTCCTCAAAGAGAAATAATTGCTGGACTAACAGAATAACACATTCATGTTTTTGAACTTGGCTGATCTGGGAAAATCTTTTGCTTGACTATGCAGATTTGTTACAATGGTTTAATTTTTTTAATTAGGGATCTAGAAGGTAGGAGGAAGAGAAAACAAATGATTGGTAATTGACTAAAATTATTTTTTTCTTAAAAGAAATATTTTTAAAGTAAAAAAAAGATCTCCAAGAAAATGGTTTTAGTTGAATGGTGAGGTTGGATAGCATATTGCAAAGGGTTTGAAAGAGTGAGAGAAGAGAAAATGGAGTTACCAAGGCTATATCAATTACTCGAGAGGTTTAGCTAAGAATATGAGAAGAAAGAAATAGGATGATAGTGAGCAGGAATGGTAGGATAAAGGGTAATTTTTAAGGAAGGATGAATTTTGAGTGTGTTTGTAGGTACAGAGGAAAGAGCTGGTGGATAGGAAGAGATTAAAGAGAGAGAGAATGAGGATAATAGTGTTAACTGCTAGCTGTTGAGTTGTAGTAGAGATTTATTTTCAGAGCTAAGTTGTGTTTAACTCAATCTGTGATTTTCATAGCACTGTATCTACTTGCGTGCTTCACATTACAATAAAAAACCTTACCTTCTGTCTTAGAATCAATACTAATTATCAGTTCTAAATCAGAATAATGGTAAGGGCTAGGCAATGGGGATTAGGCAGTTTATCTAGAATCACACAGTTAGGAAGTGTCTGAGATGAGATTTAAAAAGAGGTCATCCCATTCCAGATCTGGCACTCTAGGCACTGTACCAACTAGCTGCTCCTGCCTTAAAATTTTAAAGCCACAGCTAGCTAATCACTTGTTGGCAGTATTTGGAGAAGGAGGGAATTGTTTCTGAGTGATGGTTAGACTAGGAGACTCTCCAGTCCTGAAAGTCTGTGATTCTATAGAGTGCCTGTATCAAATAGGCTGGCTGTGTCCTTACCACATGATTGAGCCTGATGATTCCTTTGGTTGACTGGTTATCGCTTTGAAGCCTACTGCTTGGGACTTGTCAACAATCCTATTACAAAATCGAGGTTCCTGGGGTTACTCAGTGCATCCTGTGAGGCGGTAAGTCCCTGTCCTCTGAGGACTCCTAGCACTTAGCATAGTGCTTGACTCTTGGGCTTAATAAATGTTTGGTGACTGACTCCCTCCAAACCATAATAAGCATGAGTGCAGGTTGGAGGAGTAGCCCAAGAAGGGGTACTGGCCATGTTCTTCAGAGTCATTCCCTGTCTCTTTACTGAGGGGATGGCGATATTTGAGCTATTTGAATTAAAATGTCTTTGAGCAACTCTTTCCTTTGCTGCAAAAAGGACAGGGACTGAATGTGTTCCCCAGTCATTATAGGAACTCTTGGATGATGAAACTCCTGCTCCCCATGCTTCAGAACCTTCTGTAGCATGCAAAGTCCTTGACAGTGATAGAACACTTAGATGTTAAGCCTCCACAGAGGCAGGACATGAACCATGGTGTCCTTGGCTCCAAGACTAGCCCTCTAGCCATCAAATGCTTTACTACTTCGATTGTTCCAAATATTGTTTATATTATTCTTCTGTCTCTGCATCAGTTCACACCAGTCTTCCCATAGTTCTCTGAATCTCTAATGTCTGTCATATCTTACTGGACAGCAATATCCCATTGTCTTCATACCCCACCAGTTTTGCCCAGCCATTCCCCAACCAATGGATACTCACTATGTTCACACTGTTTTGCTAATATGACAAATGCTGCTATGTCTGTTTCAATAGATATTAAATCTGGAAAAAAACTTGTTTTTTTTTTAAAAAAGTCATTCTTTTAGAAGCACAAATGTGAACTACCATCCATGACCTGCAGCAGCTAGGAGGCATACTGGCTGGATCAAACACACAGCATACAGTTGGGGTCAGGAATATCCAAATTCAGCTCATCTCCACTGGATTTCTCTGAGACTTAATTTCATCTTGTGAAAAAATAAATATAATAATAGCAACTATTGACAGAATTAAAAGGCATAAAGTGTTTTTCAAACCTCAAAGAGCTATATAAGTGTGCTTAGTGCAATGCCTGACACACAGTAGGTGCTCAATAGATGTTTATTGATTGATAAATGTTGCTATTGTTATTCTTGTCAGCTTCCTATCAAACTGAGTTCTCCTGTTTCATCTCACAGGCTGTGCCCATTTTCATGGTAGTGACACTTCATCTCAGCTTCTTTGACATAGTTGATTTATTACCTCACAACTCTCAAACTATGCTGCATCTGTAAGCCTTGCATTATTAATAAGTAGGCTGCTTGAATGGATTGCTCAAGGGGGAGTGGAGAAGAGGATCTAGGAGGCAGAGAAGACAATGAAGCATGGAAAAGGTAATCATAAATCAGTGCCGGGGCAAACATCACTTTCCATCTCCAGGCAAAGGATGTCAATGACAAATATTCCTCTTTGTCTCCATATTCTTTTCTTTTTCATTTTAGCCAGATTCACAGTCTTTTAAAGTTGGAAATTCATCTTAGCAGGTATCTTTTTTACGATGCCCCTTACAAGTAATCAACCAGATTTGGCTTAGAGAAAAGAATAGTGTTTTGACTGAGCTCTGGACTTGGAATCAGGAAGAGCATGAACTGAACCCTTCTTTAGATATTTACTATTAGTGTGACCTTAGGCAAGTCACTTAATTTCTCTGGGTCTGTTTTCTCATTTGCAAAATGAGAAAATTAGACTGACAACAAAGACACTTTAAATCTATGATCCTGAAATGATTAAGCTATTACATCCTCCTAAGGCAACCCATTTCATGGATGAATGATTTTACCTGTCAGAGATCCATCTATCCATCTATTCATCCATCCATCCATCAACAAAAATTTATGAAGTACCTGCTTGGTAGGAGGCATTATGGTAAGCTCTGGGGAATGTTCCTCATCATAATGAACTGAAATAAAATTCTTTCCCCTCATTTTTCCCAGGACAAGTTTAATCTTGCACATGACTCAACTCTCCTTCAAAGAGAGCTCAGACGCCCATCTCTGAACAATTTCTTTGCTACTCTTTATAATTCAAAAACCTTATTGATGGTCCAGTCTCAATTTCTGTCTGTCTCTTCAAATCTCACTGTTTTATCAGATCTTCATTGCACCACCGCTGACTACCCCTATTCCCTGAAGAATGCATAGATACCCTCACAGAGCTATTTTTCTCGGGTCTTCATGTATCTCATCCTTTTTCATTTTACAGCAGGTTCTCTGGTCTTAGAGCAGGGGTGTGGGAGATCCAAGGTTGAGCTTCAAGTCTTGAAGAGCTGGATCCAAATGCTGCCTTTGGCTTATTAGATGGGGATCCTGGGCGAATCATTTAACTTTTATTTGCTTCAGTACTATCAGATTTTGAAGGGAATCTTCCAACAAAATGTTAGTTTATTGAGGATTGGAGCCTTTTTATTTTTGTCTTAGGATCTCCAATTCCTAGAAAAGGGATTGACATATCAGTCAACAACATTAAGGGGCAGCTAGGTGGCTAAGTGGATACAGAGTCAGATCTGGAGACTGGAGGTGTCTTGAATTCAAATCTGTCCTCAGATACTTTTTAGCTGTGTGAGCCTGGGCAAGTCACTTAACCCCAATGATCTAGCCCTTACTGCTTTTCTGCTTTGGAAATAATACTTCATATTGATTCTAAGGCAGAATGTGAGGATTTAAAAAAAAACAAGCACTTATTAAGTACTTAGTATATGCTTGGAATAGTTCCTATAGTCTGTTGTAGAAATATAGAAACAAAGATAAAAGTCCCTCAACCCAATGAAATTATATTTTGTGTTTATATATAATAATAATAACAATACCAATGGCTAACATTTGTAGAACACCTTAAGGGTTGCAAAGCACTTTACAAATAATACCTTACTTTATACTCAAAACACTTATTATCCCCATTTTACAGATTCAAAAAACAGGCTGAGAGGTTAAGGGACTTTGCCAGGGTCACATCACTAGCTAGCGTCTGAGGCTGGATTTGAACTTAGCTTTCAGACTCCAAATCTGGTATTCCACTATGCCATTAAGAATCTGAGAGGGGATTCGAATCCAGATCATCCTGACTTCAAGCACAACTCTTTCTCCAACGTACTATGCTACCAGTCTGAGGTATTTACTTGAATGGAGACAGTGGTTATTAAATTTTAGTCTGAAGCCAGAATTCCACCCTATATGATTCTTGAAAGGTTATTATTCTATTAAGACCTATTATGACCTATTAAGAAGGTCATGACCCAGGAATAAAAAGACATTTCTAGGAATTCTCTGTCTTTCTTCCTTCTGAGAAATACAATTGGCTCAGTAAAGATAGAGATGGGTAAGAAACTTGTGATTTCATTGGCATAGGGAATTCCCATGTAAAGAAACTTTTGTTATATGGATTGGCAATTTTCAGTAACTTACACTCTTAGAATATTGCTCAAATGTTTGATTAAAAAGCCCCAATAAAACATCAATCAACTGTTGGTCATTGCCATCTGTGCCAAAATTATAGCCACTCTATTTTTGTGCCAATTCTCCCCACCACAACTGGAGCGTCCACTGAATAAAACATCCCTGGAAAGGATAATCAGCCCAGTCCCTGTCCACCTAACCTTTGAGCATACAATTCCTAATCCCAAACCAAACTGGGATATTTTTCCCTATTGTCCACCCTGACCCTGGTCATCCTTGGAGAATAATGGAGAGATGGCTAGGATCCAAATGCATTTATGGACTCATTGTGCTCATCTTCTTGGAGGAAGCAAATATTGCTCATCCACCCTTCAATCAAGTGTACATCCTGAGTCATTTCCCTTGTAATCTTGATGGATTTTCAGGGAGGATATTTCCATTCAAATGTAACATATAATAATCATTGATAGAAAGGTCTTCTCCATATGCTGTACTATATTACTATTATTATTTCCACAATCCTATGAATCGTACTAGATAGATAGTATTATTTCCATTTTATAGATGAAAACATCATTTTCTCATGATTTGTCTCAGAAAGTCACACAGGGAATAGCTGTACAGCATTAAGAATGCAGCAAGTGCTTAATGAATGCTTATCGCTGGGTAATAATTTGATGGAGATGGCATGACTAACCTCAAACCAGAATCTTAGGTTTCTTAGCTTGTTTCCCTATCTCATGTCTCATGGCCCAAAGGGCAATGTAGTGAGTGGAGAGCCAGGGGTTTGTAGTTTGAGAATCACAGGATTTTAGACCCCAGACAACATCTATTCCAACCCATTCCTGAACAAGAATCCTTTCGACAACATCACAGACAAGTATTCATCCATCCAGCCTTTGCTTGAAGACATCAGAAGAGGGGACATTGTCTACCAAGTCCCATCCCCATCTCCATCCCCTTCCCTATCTTTATCTCCAGGATGCCTTTTCCCCCTACCCAGGCAGCTCTAATGATTAGAAAGTCATTCTTCACATCAATCCTACATTGGTTTGTTTTGCAGATCCTACCCAGGGCTTCTGGTTCTTCCCTTTAGGATCAAACAGAACCAATCTTGTTCCTCTTCTACTTACAGTCCTTTAAAACACTTGAAGAGAGTGATGGCGTCTCCTCTAATTCCTCCCTTCTCCAGGCTAAACATGTCTAATTCGACAGATAAAATCAATATAGAGTACAATGAAAAAGCCCCAGTGGAGTTGAGTCAGAGGACCTATGTTCAAATCCCATCTTTGCTTCTTAAGCATTGTGTGACCTTGAGCAAGTCATAAAATCTTTGGGTCTCTATTTCCTCCTCCTTAAAATGGGGAGGGGGGAGGGTTGGACTAGATGACCTGTAAAGTCCAGCCCTAACATCTGTGAATTTAATTCTGTTTAATAAGCATTAATATGAATCTGTTACTTGTTAGGCAGTGCTCTATTGGGGGGGGGAGTGGGGAAGAACAAATAGAAAGGTGTTTTTGTGTGTGTGTGTTTTGGGAAACACCATGCCTACAGATAAATAAATGTAAAATAGATACAAAGGGATTCTGAATAAAATCTCTTTAACTATTGTTCAGAAGGGCAAAGACCTCCAGCTCATCAGAAGGAAGAACAGATAATCTTGTGTTTTTTGTGTCCTGGACCTCTTTGGAAGTTGGAAGAAGTCTCTGAATTCCTTTTCAGAATATGGTTTTTAAATGCATAAACTAAAATAAGATTACTAAGGAAACCAATTACATTGAAATATACTTATTGAAATAGAAAAAAATAAAAATTTCTAGGTCACGTGTCAGAAGCCTCTGGTCTTGCTGGGAGCCCTCAGAGAAATAAGGGTCTCCATTACGACCCATCGAGTCAATGTAGATGGTGCAAAGAGAGGAACTAAGACTCTGCCTCCCTCCAGATGTAGGATCTCAAAGCCCTCTAAGATTTTGGAGCACCAGGCTTTACTAAGCTTGGCTCTCTGGGTAGGCTGGTTGCTTCTTCCAGATTAAGCAGCCATAGGATCCCCAGGCAGTCCAGGTGCTGACCATAGGGAGAGAGTCACTCTCTAGACCAGTAATGGAAAACCTATGGCACAGGTACCAAAGATGGCACAAAGAGCACTCTCTGTGGGCATGTGAGCCACCTCTTCCCAGTTCCTTACTAGAAAGGCAGAGGTACCCCAGCAGAGTACTCCCTTCCCCCTCTTCACTGTGCTTGAGGACATTTTTTCACATCCTCGCCCCTCTGTCCAACAGACCAATAGGAGGGCAGAGTTGGAGGGGAGTGGAGTGCTTGAGTCACGCCCCTTCCCCTCTTCACCTGCACTGAGGACATTTTTTTCACTTTATCAGCCCCTCCACCCAGCAGTCCGATAGGAGTATTTCCTCCCTCCCCTTTCTAAGGTAAGGGGGGCCAGGGAGTGAGATGGAGATCAGGGTACTTGGCCTCCGGTGGGAGCAGGTAGAGCACTCAGTCTGGGGTGAGGTCTGGCACTTGTAGTATACAGAATTGGGGTCATATAGTTTTTTCTAGCTTTGGCTGAGTTCCAAAAGCTGTTAGACTTTTGGAATCTTGAGAAAGGGACAGTTGACTGGATCTTCCGTGGAGGGAGGTTGTGAATGAGCCGAGCTGCTTTGAGTACCTAGCTTTAATATTAAAATTTAGCCTAGCTTTGATATATTTACTTAAGAAATTATTATTTAGATAAACCCTTTATATCTTCCTTTCCTAATACCACCCCTGCTTTCCCTCTCTTATCTTATATGTCTGTGGAGTTAATAAGGAGAGTAATTATAGAGGAGTTAAATCTGTGAAGAGTTACCTAATTGATAGCATTAGTTATAGTTAGTCAGTCATCATTTATTCCCTTTAGATAGCAATAGCATTTTGTAAAGCTGAGTTTAAAGGCAGGTCCTTACTCAGACTCCATCTTTACTTCCCTTCCCCCACCTGAGGTTCCTGAGACAACTGATAGGGCTTTCCTTTGATCCACCTTCCTAACAAACATCCTTCCAACAAAATAAACCCTTTTGTGTTTCAACAGGCCTATTAGTGTAATTTGTCTGTTAGTTATCAAGAGGGAAGAAGAGGGAAAGAGACAACATACTCTGGGCTTAGAGGGAAGCTGGACATCCATCTTGAAGGAAGGTGTTACTTCAAAACAAGTCCCTTCCTGTGAAATTAACTAAAGCCTGTTTGTTAATTTCAGTCTAGTCTATTTCCCTCAGCCTGTGTTTGAGTCTAAGTCCCAGTCTGTAAAGCCTGCTGTTTGTCTGTTTAGTTTAACTTCTCTTCTCCCTGAAGATCTCTGTTTTCCTTCTGTGTTATACTCCTGACTTCAGTCCTATTATACCCTGAATCTCCTTTAGTCCCAGCCTACCTGTAACCGAGATTACCAATTTAGCAAGTCTCCTACATTCCTCCTTTCAAACTCCCTTATACCCCACCTTTCCTCAAATTACTTGGCGAGCCAAGTCATTCGAAACCTATCTTCTGAAGAAAAGAAAAGAAAATGAATTGCACAAGATTGATTTTTATATTAAGCAGTCTATCGCTGCTTATTTGGTCTTTTATGCAGGGAATGTGTGCATTTTGGCTGGTAAAAGTACCAAACATGATACAACAATTAATTGAAATCTACGACTATTATAAATGGTTTGCATTCACTTTAGCTGAATGCATATGCTTCATTCCAACAGCAGTGGCAATTGTTCTGGCTCTATGGCATTTTTTGGCAATTTTAAAAGCGGTCCTGACTCATCTGTTTAACTATTATAAGGCATCTGATTCAAAACAAGAAAATGATAACAAGGAACTAGTTGAGAACATAAAACTACTATTCCAAGTGTTGAGGCAATTACGTGAAGGGAATGAACTTGATAAACATACCATCTTACAACTTGAAATCGCAGAATCAAAATTTTTTGGGAAAAAAAGAAACAGAGAAAGATCAACCAATACAGAATGCAGTGGTCTCTGTCCTACCAATAGTAGACAGGACTATTGTGCAACCTGGAGAGGGGGTGGTGCATGTCAAAACATACAAGGCATTCACTCCTAGTGATATGGAGGTTTTAAAATGCCGTTTCCCAGATTCTACGAAAAACCTTACAAAAGTTTAAAAGAATTAAAGCAGGTGTTCACACTTTTTAACCCTAGTTTCGACGATGTCGAATTTCTTTTGGGGGAATTTTACACTCCCTCGGAAAAGGAAAAATTCCTGACTGAAACTAGGATGAACCCAAATTTAGAATCATGGCCATTAGTACATCAAGATCTAGATTTCACTCAACACGCCAACATGAGATACTTGTTAAGATGCAGGGCTGATCTTATCGAAGCAATGAGAAATTTTGCAAAAAGGCCAAATGCATGGCAAAAATTTGAGAAACTGAGGCAAGGGGAAGAAGAGCACCCGAGCAGTTTTCTAGACAGAGTTATTGAAGCTGCTGAAACGATATTAGGACTTAGAGATACTCATTCCCAGGATACGATCAATCATATAAGGAGACAATTTGTAAAGGGAACCTCAATCCCGATACAAAATTACTTCAGGCAAAGTTGTCCACAGTGGGAATCATTACCACTGGAGGATATTAGGAATCATGCAGCATATATACATGATTCCAAACAGAAAGAAGTAAGAATGGCTAAGCAATCTGACAATGAGAAAGAAGAGATCATAGCAGACTTGAAGAGGCAATTAAAAAAGTCGAGACGGGAGAAAGAAATCGAAGAGGTGAAGAATTTTGCTCTTCAAACGAGTAGAAACCAGTTTAGACAACCTGCCAACAGCACCCCAAAATCAAAATCAGCACCCCGTTGCTACTTGTGTGGGAAGATTGGGCACGTGATTTGTTTTTGTAGATATAAGCAACAAATTGATTTTTCAAAACCCAATAATCAAAGAGATAATGGAAAAAACATTTTATAATTCAAAGTGGGCTAGAAATAATGAATCAAATAGACATAATCAAGAAAAACATACGGATACTTGCTGCAATCACACATGCAAAAAGTATAGTCAAACACCTTCGTTAGATGATATGGAGAGATATATACAAATGGGCATGAAACCGAAAAAATCATTATGAATCGAGATTTCTAATTTAAAACCTATCAATCAGTGTAATTTGGGTGTGGCAGAGTCTAAGAGAATTGAGGGAAGCAAAATGAGAAATCTGTATACTACACACTCCATCTCTAAAAGGTTTGCCATCACTGCTCTAGACTAACAGGTGCTGAAAAGATTTTAAATCTTCAGATGCAGTTAAATCTTGGGAAGTGGCAAGAGTCCCCACTCTGCTTCCAGGCTCTGTCTTCAGTTGCTGATTTATTGTTCTACTAATCAGAGCCCATGAAATCATGTTTCCTGGAGCAAGATGTTCCTGCAGCCGCACTTGGGAAATTTTGGTATCTTGAATGCTCTGCAGATACCTCATATAAAAATCAAAATGCTATGTCTCTGGCTTTTATTATTTATTGAACAATGCCCCATTGATTCACAGATCCTTTCCAGACAGCTCATAAACAAGGCCCTTTTTGTCCAAAGTTAGGCAAGGACAAAGAGTTTGTAACTTTTGAAGCAAAGTAGAATCCTTTCTCTCCTCCCCTTAACACACGCACTCTCAGAGGAAAGGGAGAGAGGGAGACAAGAAAGTTCTTAGCAAATGGGCAAACAATTGGAGAGGAAGTGAGAAAGTATATTATCTCAAGAGAGAGAATGGGCATGCCTAGAGATATCACTGGACTGTGAGCTGGGAGATTGGTTTTAGTTCTATTTGTATGACCTTGGACAACTTACATTACCTTAAGGTCTTCGTTTTCCTTAGCATAAAAATGAATATCCTTCCTTCCTTCCTCACTTTTTTCTTTCCCTTCCCTTCCCTTCCCTTCCCTTCCCTTCCCTTCCCTTCCCTTCCCTTCCCTTCCCT